>NC_091572.1:774950-784552 GCF_042767895.1 Penaeus vannamei
GATTGATAAATGGTACTATGTCTGAAAAACCGGCGTGAGCAAACCGGACTATCAGACACATCTGGTGAAGGACCATCGCCATAAGGCCTGTCGTAATCCATGCCTCACCCCTTCCTTATCCCCTGTAGCGGTAGCGGTAGCCGGCGTAGTAAGGATAGGAGTAAGGATAACCGTGATAATATCCATTGTAGTAGTGAGGGCGTCCGTAATATCTGTAGTGAGGTTCAGCTTCGGGTTCAGGGTCGACTGATCTCTTGTGGTGCTTGTGGTAGGTGTAAGGGTAGCCATAGTGATGGCTGTAACGGTAGCCATAGTAGGGGTAGCGATAGCCATGGTGGTAGCCGTAGTGGGGACGGCCATGGTGGACTACCTGATAACTATAGCTGTTGGAGGGATCAGGGTCAGCTACTGGTTGAGGATCAGCTGCTGGTTGAGGGTCAGCGTCCGGCATGGGGTCAGCTGAGCGCTTTTTCAGACCGTGAACTCGAGGAGCCACGAAGGAGGTGCCGCCACCAGGATGCCTGGCCACTCCATCGCCCTTCAGAGGCTCTAGGTGATGGTGACGGGGATAGTAATAGTGAGGGTAGTAATAGTAAGGAGAGCGGAAGTAGTGTGGTTCGGGATCGGCGTGCGCAACCACAGCCGCTGCCAAACACACCAGTACAGCTACCTGTAATAAGGCAAGGGAGTTCGTAGAATTAATATTTTTCACTTTTCTCATAAAAAATCGTCCACCTCCATAATTGCAATACTAAACTGAAGGCTGCTTTATAAAATTAGGACGTTACATTTACTATTTTTAGATTTACATTAGATTATTAGCTTCATAAGACTTTTGTGCGAGAGTTATAATACATCTACTTAAATTTCCACACATATATATGCTTGTGCATGTTTACATATATACATATATATACATCTATGAATAAATTTCCCTTCAGATAAATATATGAATGTATGCATGCGTATAAACAGACATATATATATATATATATATATATATATATATATATATATATATATATATATATATATATATATATATATATATATATATATATATATATATATGTGTGTGTGTGTGTGTGTGTGTGTGTGTGTGTGTGTGTGTGTGTGTGTGTGTTTTTGTGTGTGTAATGTTTAAGTGTGTATGTGTTTATCTGAACGTGTGCCTTACCGCGAACTTCATGGCTGGTCCTGTCGGAGGCTCACTGAGGACGGGTCGTCTCTGCGGATTGCTTGCGAAGCCTCCTTATATATGGAGTCTGACGTGGCCTTCAGGGGGCGTGGCTTCCTCGCCGATCATTTTCCCGATAGGCCTAAGTGCTTGCAGGAGAACACCTGGATAGGTGGATCGGCTGATAGATAGTAATGTATGTCCTGATGCAATTAGATTCATGCACATATGAATACACACGCATATATATATATATATATATATATATATATATATATATATATATATATATATATATATATATATATATATATATATATATATATATATATATATATATATATATATATATATATATATATATATATATATATATATAAATGTATGTATGTATTTTTGTGTTGATATGCACACACACGAACACATATATGTGTATGTGTTTGTTTATCCATTCATATGTGTGTGTGCCGATGGATAGATAAACATAGAGTGATATATATGTATATAATTCTCAGTATATAAACATATATATATACAGACTTATAGCTAGCTAGATATAGATACCTTTTTCGGTGATAACACCCTAGACATACCTAAGTGTTCTCTTCGCCATTGTCTAGGAAGCCTAGAAACACAACTCGAGACACGAAGAAAATAATTAACATTATTGTGCACACTATGATCGACCACTGTGTTAATAGGGAAAATCTGGTGTTCGCAACAACAACTAACATCCCAACCACGGACTGGACGCCGCCGAAAAAGACAGGTATTTCTACTCCTTTTGTTAAGTTCTTCCAAAAGGCTAAACATCAGGAAACAGACACACCTAGAACCTTCCTTCAACAATGACAGTTTGTTGGAAAACAAAATAGATTTGCTAATAGGAATGTTCTCCGAACAACAGGCGACGCTCAGCAAAATGATAAATCAGAACGAATGCGCAGAGGCAGCAGACGTGACGACAGACCCGCTCCCCCCCTACCAAATCCCGTCCGACCTCCCTTCCCCTGTCTTTGACCAATCCACATACCAATCTTTCCCATTTACTTCCCCTCCCCCTATCAGAACGCCCTCTACCTCTACCCAAGAACCCCCCTCCACACCCTCCCTACCTGATGAACCCATGGCTAGCGACCCCCCCAGCTCCCTTCCCCTCCCGCCTATCCCCCCACTCCCCGCCTGCAGTGAGCGAGCGGGCGTGCTGACTCGCCAGCCTCCCCGAGAAACAAGACACCTCAGCAGTCCTCGAACATCCCGCAAATCAAGAGGAAAAACGAGGCATCTACACAAGTAATGCCTAGGCGAAGGTTTAAGAAAAAACAAAACAAAAAGAAAAACAATCAGAAGGAACTCGACCCCAATCGCCAGTGGGATGACGCAACTCATCACCAGGTGCCAGGAGTCCCCCCTCCCACTGCCCCCCCCCCTACTCCAGCCCCAGCTCCAGCAGTGCCAACGGTCGTGATAAACAACTACGGAGAAAGAGCGGACCAAGTTGCTGAGGACGAAGGTTTCGTCACAGTAACATCAAGGAAACAAAGGAAAAAAACAAGAGAAGAACGACAAGCGGCAAAACCCTTAGCAGGAGCTGATCGACCTGACACAGTGTTCCTGTATATCACAAGCTGCCATCCAGACACAAATGAAGAAGACATCGAAGATCATCTATCGGACAATTTTGAAAACAAGTGTAAAAGCTCACAAAACCGCGATGGCACATAATTACTACACCAGTTTCACGGTAACAGTACGAGGCCGAGAAATAACGCCCGAACTATTTTTAGACTCGGATGCCTTCCCAAGGAATGTCAAAGTGTTCCTCAACAGAAACAAGTACAATCGAGATCAGAGGGTTTGACAAGGCAAAGCCCTCAGCAAATCCGACTGTCAAAATAGACCACATTAACGCTCAGTCTCTCCTTGGGCATTTTGATGACATAGGAATGCTTATAATAGAGAGAGATCTCGACATATTATGTATTAGTGAAACTTGGCTTCACCAAGATATACCAAATGCGTTTATTAATATTCCAAACTTCAATGTTTATAGATGCGATGCAGGACGTGGGGGAGGAGTTTGCTTATATGTACGTGATACATTTAAAACAAACGAGATATCCACTACAACTGCTAAGAGTGCAGATGTAGAGGATATCTGGGTTAACGTGCAATGTAATATGCTTCCGTCTTTCATTGTAGGCGCGATCTATAGGCATCCTCATGGTTCTTCTGAATCTTTTGATTATTAAGAAAAAGGTTTTAGAGAAATGTCATTGAAAAAGAAATCTCTTTTCATACTTGGCGATGTAAATGATGAGGAACTCGAGAAGAGTTCGGAACGTCACGCTTATTTTCAATTCTCATTGTGGCTAGTTTCATTTTCAACTTTGTGTTCACGTGATTGTGTTTGTGCTTGTGTTCATATATATATATATATATATATATATATATATATATATATATATATATATATATATATATATATTTATACACACACACACACACACACACACACACACACACACACACACAGACACACACACACAGACACACACACACACACACACACACACACACACACACACACACACACACACATATATATATATATATATATATATATATATATATATATATATATATATTTATATATACATACATATATATATATATGTATTTATATACATATATATATATCTATATCTATCTATCTATCTATCTATCTATCTATCTATCTATCTATCTATCTATCTATCTATATCTATATATATATACACATTCATATGTATATATATATATATATATATATATATATAGACATATATATATATATATATATATATATATATATAGAGATATAGACACACACACACACACACACACACACACACACACACACACACACACACACATATATATATATATATATATATATATATATATATATATATGTATGTATATATGAATACACACACACAGATATATATATGTACACACATATCTATACGTACAAGGATATAAATATATATAATTATATATATATGTATATATTTTAGTAAATCTAGTTTCTGCATGTCTACCATATATATATATACATATATATATATATATATATATATATATATATATATATATATATATATATATGTATATATATATATATATATATATAATCATTTATATATATACATATATATATATATATATATATATATATATATATACATATATATATATATATATATATATATATATATATATATATATGTATATATGTAAACATATATTCTCATATATATGCAGTGTAAGAGTGTCGGAGTTTGGGAATGGATGAATATCAAAATTTTCATTACATCCTGCAGTTGCTTTGAACTGAAATTTCGACATTAACATTCTTATTCCTTACTTTTTTTTCTTTTTTTTTTAGGATATACTTTATATTAGTTTCGACAAACAATTTTCATGTAGAATTTCTGCATGAATATCAGGGGTTTAATCTCGACTATTCTATAATCTTAGCAGCGTCCTGAATCTTTTTCAGAGACAATCTTTTATCATTACAGTATTTTTTTGAGTTTCAATTGTATTTCAAAATAATTTGAAATATTACATGTGTGTAAAAGAATTATGCAGTACTTTTTCCAATCTTTATTATCTGCAGTATCAGCTTATTCAACAACCTAAAGACTGCCAGTTGTAGGTTCCTTTCGAAGTGGGTCTGTGTCTGAAAAAACGGCGTGAGCAAACCGGACTATCAGACGCATCTGGTGAAGGACCATCGCCACAAGGCCTGTCGTAATCCATGCCTGACCCCTTCCTTATCCCCTGTAGCCGTAGCGGTAACCGGCGTAGTAAGGATAGTAGTGGGGGTAACCGTGATAGTATCTGTTGTAGTAGTGAGGGCGTCCGTGATAGCTGTAATGAGGTTGAGGTTCGGGTTCCGATTCGACTGATCTCTTGTGGTGGCTGTGGTATGTGTGAGGGTAACCATAGAAATTGCTGTGACGGTACCCAGAGTAAGGGTAGCGATAGCCATGGTGGTATCCATAGCGAGGATGGCCATGGTGGACTACCTGGTAACTATAGCTGTTGGATGGATCAGGGTCAGCTGCTGGTTGAGGGTCAGCTTCCGGCATGGGGTCAGCTGAGCGTTTGGTGAGGCCATGGACTTGAGCGCTGACGGAGTAGGTGCCGGCAGCCGGATGCTTGACATAGTGGTGGCGAGGAGAGTAGTGATGGTAGGGGTATTGGTGGTAGGAGTAGTGGTGGTAGGGGTAGTGGTGGTACTTGTGTGGCTCGGGATCGGCGTGTGTTACCACGGCCGCTGCCAAACACACCAGTACGATTGCCTGGAAGATATACTTTTATAAATTTGAATTATCATAGAAATACATATTGATTTCTATTGGAATAATCAATGATGATTACTAAATTTTGTCTGATCTAAGTTTACATAAAACAATCGAGCTGATGCATGCCTGTTATATCAATAGGTATTAATTGTTTTTTAAAAATCCAAGTTTAAAAGTGTGTAAGAAAAGGTTATATATATATATATATATATATATATATATATATATATATATATATATATATATATATATGTATATGTATATATAGGCAGATGTACAGATATATGCGTTCACATATATACATGTATATTTATCTATCTAGCTATATGTACATGAACTATATATATGTGGTTTCTGTCTGGGATTATGTATGCATATATACGCTCAAGTAGTAATAAAGTTTTCGCTCGCTAACATCTATGGCGACTCACCGAAAGCTTCATGGCTGGACCTCTTCTTGGCTCACCGAGGACGCTGTGTCTGCTGACTGCTTGTGGAAGCCGCTTTATATACGCCTCCTGTGCGTGGCCTTCGACAAGCAGGGGTTCACGCACCCTATGGGAACAGCCATTAAAACTGTATTTCCTCAGTCTGTCAAAGACGAGTGCTCTCTTTTGCTTATTCATTAATGCATTTGTGTATATCATATATCTGTCTCTGCTGTGGGGTGCAGCTTATCGCACAAAGTGGTGGTATACCTCCTACCCGAGTAATACACACATATGCCAATATCTGATTTATGTGTTCATTCATACGCATGCACACACACACATGTATATATACATATGCAAAAATACATAGGTGTAGGTAAATGTGATTATATGTGTATTTGTGTGTGTTTGAGTTTGTGTGTATACATACATGAACATATAAACATGCACACACACATACACACACGCTCACACAAACAGGTACACACATATATACAAATATATATGTTTATATGTATATATATGCTTGTATCTATCTATCTATCTATCTATCTATCTATCTATCTATCTATCTATATATATATATATATATATATATATATATATATATAATTAAATAAATGCACATATAAATATGCATGCACATTTATATATGTAAATGTACATAGATACACACACACATTGTTATAGGTTTAAAGATATCTATATAAACATATATATATATGTATTTGTATCTATATCTATCAATCTTTATGCACATGCACACTGACACACATACATACACTGTATATGAATGTGTATGTATACCTATATATACATACACACAGACATACGTGTACAATAATAAATGGTATACATATACATACATACACACATATATATATATACGTATATATACTGTATATATGTGTGTGTGTGTGACAATGCATATATATATGCATGTAAATCTATGGTTATATACATGTATATAAAACACGCGCACACACACACACACACATATATATGTTTATGCATTTGTATATATACATTATACATATATACATATGTATATATATATATATATATGTATGTATGTATGTATGTGTTTGTGTGTCTATGAATATATATATTCACACACACACATACACACACACACACACACACACACAAATATATGCATTTATGTATGTATCTATGAATATATATATTCAAAAATATACATATATACATATATTTACATATACATACTCATATATATATACATATATATGTATACATATATACATTCATATATATATATATATATATATATATATATATATATATATATATACATACATATATACAAGCATATATATGTATGTGTGTGTGCGTTTATGTGTTTATGTGTTTCTTATTATGTGTGTCTGTGTGCGGTTGTGTGTGTGCGTGTGTATGTGTGTGTGTGAGCGTACATGAATATATAAGTATATATATATATATATATATATATATATATATATATATATATATATATATATGTATATTAATATATATATATATATATATGTATATATATTTATATGTGTGTGTATATATTTATATGTGTGTATATCTGTATATATTTATATATATATATATATGTATATATATATATATATATATATATAAATACATGTGTGTGGGTGTCTGTGTGTGTATGCATGTATATGCGTATACACACACACACACACACACACACACACACACATATGTGGGTATATATGTATATGGTATATATATTTACATAGTATACATGTACACACACAGCTACACACAGACATATATACATACGTACATACATATATATATAGATGGATGTATACACATACATATAGACACAGGCACACACACATACACAGACACACACATATATATACATGTATGTAAGTATCTATCTATATATAATTATATATTTATATGTTTGCATTTTTGCATATATATATATATATATATATATATATATATATATATATATATATATATACATACATGTATATATATGATTATATATATGAATATATATACATTAAATGCACACACAAACACATGCACATACATATATATAGAGTTTGAATCTATAAACTTTATTCGATTTGTTATAAAAATTCTGCCGTAGGTGGAATTATCGTCATAATATTTTTTTTTTTTATTAGGTATACATTCTGTAGTATTGTCCGCATCTACTCTCATATACTTGAGTTGGTAGTTTGCCAGTTTTAACGTAAGTAAATTTATGGAAAGGTTATTGTT
The DNA here is from genome assembly GCF_042767895.1 of Penaeus vannamei. NCBI lineage: Eukaryota > Metazoa > Arthropoda > Malacostraca > Decapoda > Penaeidae > Penaeus > Penaeus vannamei. The sequence continues at coordinate 783,164 of NC_091572.1, forward strand.
ATTGTCATTATTTATCTATTTAAAGAATTCAATGAACACAAATGGTCTACACCTTCGGCCTAAGGGTAATGCGGCGAGTTATTGGTCTCCACATCAGAAAGTAGAGTGTAAAAGCTTTATCTATCTATTTATTTAAAGAATTCATGAACAGCCATGGTCCAAACATTCGGCCTAAGGGTAATGCAGCGAGTTCTCTTCAGAAAGCAGAGTGTTATAGGCAAGTTCTTTCGAGCCTCTGGTTGGCATTTTCCAAGATCTGATCTTCGGCAAAGCGGTTAAGGTGTTGTCAAAATAAATATATGAAGGAAAAAATAATACTGATAATAATACACTCCATATTTTGTATATTAAGAAAGATTGATACAAATTTAAACATATTAGCACTTTTCATATTGACAATAGTGATGGCAGTATATTTTACTGCTTGAGAATTGATGTAATAATGCCTCTGAGTTCGCTTTTCATAATAACCCAAATTGTGAGTGAGGAGTGAAGAAATTCTCCAGTACTGAATGTCATCTTTATTCTCTATTGCACTGACTCTCTCAGTTTTCTATAGCCTTCATTGATTGATAATGGTACTATGTTTGAAAAACCGGCGTGAGCAAACCGGACTATCAGACACATCTGGTGAAGGACCATCGCCACAAGGCCTGTCGTAATCCATGCCTCACCCCTTCCTTATCCCCTGTAGCGGTAGCGGTAGCCGGCGTAGTAAGGATAAGTGTAAGGATAACCGTGATAATATCCTTTGTAGTAGTGAGGGTGTCCGTAATATCTGTAGTGAGGTTCATCTTCGGGTTCAGGGTCGACTGATCTCTTGTGGTGCTTGTGGTAGGTGTAAGGGTAGCCATAGTGATGGCTGTAACGGTAGCCATAGTAAGGGTAGCGATAGCCATGGTTGTAGCCGTAGTGGGGATAGCCACGATGGACTACCTGGTAACTATAGCTCTTGGAGGGATCAGGGTCAGCTACTGGTTGAGGATCAGCTGCTGGTTCGGGGTCAGCTTCCGGCATGGGGTCAGCTGAGCGCTTTTTCAGACCGTGAACTCGAGGAGCCACGAAGGAGGTGCCGCCACCAGGATGCCTGGCCACTCCATCGCCCTTCAGAGGCTCTAGGCGATGGTGACGGGGATAGTAATAGTGAGGGTAGTAATAGTAAGGAGAGCGGAAGTAGTGTGGTTCGGGATCGGCGTGCGCAACCACAGCCGCTGCCAAACACACCAGTACAGCTACCTGTAATAAGGGAAGGGAGTTCGTAGAATTAGTATTTTTCACTTCATAAAAAATTTCCATCTCATACAATTCTATATTGCTAATCTATCAAACTGGTGTATTACATTTACTAAATCTATTTAGATTTACATTATATCTATTAGCTTTATAAGA
>NC_091572.1:790052-792552 GCF_042767895.1 Penaeus vannamei
TATGTATATACATACATACAATGTATATACATACATACAATGTATGTATATACATACATACAATGTATGTATATACATACATACATAGGTATATACATACATACATAGGTATATACATACATACATAGGTATATACATACATACATAGGTATATACATACATACATAGGTATATACATACATACATAGGTATATACATACATACATAGGTATATACATACATACATACATACAATGTATATACATACATACAATGTATATACATACATACATACATACAATGTATATACATACATACATACATACAATGTATATACATACATACATACAATGTATATACATACATACATACATACATACATACATACATACATACAATGTATATACATACATACATACAATGTATATACATACATACATACATATATACATACATACATACATATATACATACAATGTATATACATACATATATACATACAATGTATATACATACATATATACATACAATGTATATACATACATATATACATACAATGTATATACATACATATATACATACAATGTATATACATACATATATACATACAATGTATATACATACATATATACATACAATGTATATACATACATATATACATACAATGTATATACATACATATATACATACAATGTATATACATACATACATACATACAATGTATATACATACATACATACATACAATGTATATACATACATACATACATACAATGTATATACATACATACATACATAATGTATATACATACATACATACATACAATGTATATACATACATACATACATACAATGTATATACATACATACATACATACAATGTATATACATACATACATACATACAATGTATATACATACATACATACAATGTATAAACATACATACATACAATGTATGTATATACATACATACAATGTATATACATACATACAATGTATATACATACATACAATGTATGTATATACATACATACAATGTATGTATATACATACATACAATGTATGTATATACATACATACAATGTATATACATACATACATACAATGTATATACATACATACATACAATGTATATACATACATACATACATACAATGTATATACATACATACATACAATGTATATACATACATACATAGTGTATATACATACATACATACATACAATGTATATACATACATACAATGTATATACATACATACATACATACAATGTATATACATACATACATATATACAATGTATATACATACATACATATATACAATGTATATACATACATACATATATACAATGTATATACATACATATATACATACAATGTATATACATACATATATACATACAATGTATATACATACATATATACATACAATGTATATACATACATATATACATACAATGTATATACATACATATATACATACAATGTATATACATACATACATACATACAATGTATATACATACATACATACATACAATGTATATACATACATACATACATACAATGTATATACATACATACATACATACAATGTATATACATACATACATACATACATACAATGTATATACATACATACATACATACAATGTATATACATACATACATACATACAATGTATATACATACATACATACATACAATGTATATACATACATACATACATACAATGTATATACATACATACATACATACAATGTATATACATACATACATACATACAATGTATATACATACATACATACATACAATGTATATACATACATACATACATACAATGTATATACATACATACATACATACAATGTATATACATACATACATACATACAATATATATACATACATACATACATACAATGTATATACATACATACAATGTATATACATACATACATACATACAATGTATATACATACATACATACATACATATATACATACAGATATACACATACATACATATATACATACATTATATATATACATACATTATATATATACATACATACATATATACATACATACATATATACATACATACATATATACATACATACATATATACATACATACATATATACATACATACATATATACATACATACATATATATATGCATGCATATACATACATAAATGAATGTATGTATTCATATAAATCTATCCATCCATCATATGTACACAGATGCACTCGTTCTCTCTCATTCTCTCACTCGAGTGTCTGCAAGTGCATGCATCTGTGCACAGGCTGTGATTCACTGATTTTTTTTTCTGTTGCATTTTCATATGCAGAGTAATATATATATACAATATTTTCATGTTATAATAAACTGACTTACTAAGAAATTACATAATGAACGTTCTGTTCAGGCTACTCCAGACCACATTCAGCATGCACGCAACGTCTCCACTTCTATTTTTTTCATAATTCAGTTTGTTGTTACTGCAATTTCTTA
>NC_091572.1:817552-842552 GCF_042767895.1 Penaeus vannamei
GCCAGCTCCTCTGGGCTCAGCTCCTTGATGGGCGGCACAGGGGGCATCTCGTCATCTTCATTGACACCATTGCTGTCACTCTCATAGCCGTTACTGATTCCATTCACCTTTGGAGCATCATCGGTAAGGTCTATCGCTGGTTGGTGGTTGTCGTTGATGTGGTTGGCAGTGTTGTTTGTTTCTGAAGCCTCTGTGAGCCTTGGCCGGGATGTGGGCGGAGCCTCACATTCACCTGACACTTCAGAATCTTCCTCACCTACCACAACAAACATCGAGTCAGGACAGAGGAAACAGTTGTCAAAGAAAGGAATGCAGAAATGCTAACAGACAGTTACCAATAAGAGTTGTCTCATGAGCTCCATGTAGGTGATGTGCCCTAACCTTTATCATGCAAACATATTCTGACATTCACAAACAAGTAAAAAAGCAATAAAGTAAAAATGTATATATATATATATATATATATATATATATATATATATATATATATATATATATATATATATATATATATATAATATTGATGATTTTCCTGTGGTTATTACTAATATCGAGACCGCTTTGTTTATGATTAAATGAAAATTATCAAGACCAATTTACTTATGCCTCAATTAATCATTTGGCTGGAGTTTTGTAATTTATGAACGTATGACATGGCAATGAAAGAAAAATATTCCATGCACAACTAAATTCTCCTATATAAAACAACATATTCATATTTATGACACCACAGCAAATGCTGAAGTGATGCAACATTGGTGAAATTAAACCTATTCCAATTATGCATTCTGACGAGTGACAATTTTTCTTTTCTTCCTTTTTTTTTCTTTACACGATAAAATAAACCATACTGGTGGTAATCAACTTCAGATACAAAGTAGGTTCTCCCACCACCGCCACCAGCAGAGTAATGATAATAATGTCAAGACTCACCCTCCCTGAGTCTCTTGTTGGAAGCTGGAACATTTCCAGAGAGATCCATGACAGCATTTGAGTTGCTGTTTTCACCCGGAGCTTCTTCGGCTGGGGTGGGCTGTGCAGCCTCCGTGCTCTCCTCCTCCTCCATGGCCTCATCGGAGGTTAAAGACCCGTTGTTCACAGCACTGGGCTGACTTCCTTCTTCCTCCTCCTCATCTCCTCGTCTACTGCAAGAGGAGAAACCAATTCTATTAGTTACGCAAGTTTTAATTTTCTTTTATGAAACCCACTGGACCTGTCATGTACCAGTTAGCAAATACATGCATACACCCAAAAACATTGCTACAAAGGTTAAAATAGCGAGGGGAGGGGAGGGAGAAGGGGGGAAGGGGGAGAGAGGGAGGTAGAAGGGTAGAAGGGGGGAAGGGGGAGAGAGGGAGGGAGAAAGGGGGAAGGGGGAGAGAGGGAGGGAGAAGGGGGGAAGGGGGAGAGAGAGAGGGAGAAGGGGGGAAGGGGGGGAGAGGGAGGGAGAAGGGGGAAGGGGGAGAGAGGGAGGGAGAAGGGGGGAAGGGGGAGAGAGGGAAGAAGGGGGGAAGGGGGAGAGAGGGAGGGAGAAGGGGGAGAGAGGGAGGGAGAAGGGGGGAAGGGGGAGAGAGGGAGGGAGAAGGGGGGAAGGGGGAGAGAGGGAGGGAGAAGGGGGGAAGGGGGAGAGAGGGAGGTAGAAGAAGGGGGAGAGAGGGAGGGAGAAGGGGGGAAGGGGGAGAGAGGGAGGGAGAAGGGGGGAAGGGGGAGAGAGGGAGGGAGAAGGGGGGAAGGGGGAGAGAGGGAGGGAGAAGGGGGGAAAGGGGAGAGAGGGAGGGAGAAAGGGGGAAGGGGGGAGAGAGGGAGGGAGAAGGGGAGAAGGGGGGAAGGGGGAGAGAGGGAGGGAGATGGGGGGAAGGGGGAGAGAGGGAGGGAGATGGGGGGAAGGGGGAGAGAGGGAGGGAGATGGGGGGAAGGGGGAGAGAGGGAAGGAGAAGGGGGGAAGGGGGAGAGAGGGAGGGGGGAGAGAGGGAGGGAGAAGGGGGGAAGGGGGAGAGAGGGAGGGAGATGGGGGGAAGGGGGAGAGAGGGAGGGAGAAGGGGGGAAGGGGGAGAGAGGGAGGGAGATGGGGGGAAGGGGGAGAGAGGGAGGGAGATGGGGGGAAGGAGGAGAGAGGGAGGGAGATAGGGGGGAAGGGGGAGTGAGGGAGGGAGAAGGGGGGAAGGGGGAGAGAGGGAGGGAGAAGGGGGGAAGGGGGAGAGAGGGAGGGAGAAGGGGGGAAGGGGGAGAGAGGGAGGGAGAAGGGGGGAAGGGGGAGAGAGGGAGGGAGAAGGGGGGAAGGGGGAGAGAGGGAGGGAGAAGGGGGGAAGGGGGAGAGAGGGAGGGAGATGGGGGGAAGGGGGAGAGAGGGAGGGAGATGGGGGGAAGGGGGAGAGAGGGAGGGAGATGGGGGGAAGGGGGAGAGAGGGAGGGAGATGGGGGGAAGGGGGAGAGAGGGAGGGAGATGGGGGGAAGGGGGAGAGAGGGAGGGAGATGGGGGGAAGGGGGAGAGAGGGAGGGAGATGGGGGGAAGGGGGGGAGAGGGAGGGAGATGGGGGGAAGGGGGAGAGAGGGAGGGAGATGGGGGGAAGGGGGAGAGAGGGAGGGAGATGGGGGGAAGGGGGAGAGAGGGAGGGAGATGGGGGGAAGGGGGAGAGAGGGAGGGAGATGGGGGGAAGGGGGGAGGGAGAGGGGAAAGGGGGTAGGGGGGAGGGAGGGAGAAAGGGGGGAGGGAGGGAGAAAGGGGAAAGGGGGTAGGGGGGAGGGAGGGAGAAAGGGGGGAGGGAGGGAGGGGAAAGGGGGGAGGGAGGGAGAAAGGGGGAAGGGGGAGAGAGGGAGGGAGATGGGGGGAAGGGGGAGAGAGGGAGGGAGAAAGGGGGAAGGGGGAGGGAGGGAGAAAGGGGGAAGGGGGAGAGAGGGAGGGAGAAAGGGGGAAGGGGGAGAGAGGGAGGGAGAAAGGGGGAAGGGGGAGAGAGGGAGGGAAAAAGGGGGAGAGAGGGAGGGAAGGAGAAAGGGGGAAGGGGGGAGGGAGGGAGAAAGGGGGAAGGGGGGAGGGAGAGGAAGAGGGAAGGGAGAGGGAAAAAAAAGAGAGGGATGGGGGTAGAAAACAAAAAGGAAAACAGTGAGGGAGATAGCAAAGGAATAAAGGGAGAGGCAGATTAAAAAGGAAAACAGGAGAGGGAGATTATAAAGGTTAAAGGGAGTAGGTGGAAAATGAAAAATGAAAAATGGGGAGAGGACGATCAGGGGGATAAAGAAGCGAGGCTAACTTTACAACAAAAATAATTACGAAATTTGCTTATCAAATGAAATACCTTAATGTAAGTAAAATAAACTTTAGGAAGGAAGGAAGGAAGGAAGGAAGGAAGGAAGGAAAGAATGAATGAAGGAAAGAATGAATGAAGGAATGAAGGAAGGAAGGAAAGAAAGAATGAAGGAAGGAAAGAATGAATGAATGGTAGGGTAAAAAAAAAAAAAAAAAAAAAAAAAAAAAAAATCTCTCGGAGTATACCATCCTTGTGCGTTATCAATTGCAACTTTCAACAATAACTATCTTATAATCATTTCCATGGGTAATTCAGATAATTTTACAAATACCTACAAGTACCAAGCACTTGACAGACACAATACTAGTGTAAAACTCAGCATCTCTCTCATGCAAAAGAATATAATAAACTTGCAAGATTCCGACTATGCCATCTTTACCAAAGGTTAAGTACTATACTGATGTAGTTCATAATCATTTAAAAAAAAGCCAACCAATAGATAAGCACTCAAGACAAAATTATTTATACAACTTAACAACACATGAATTACACATTAACATGCTTGTATGCACTCTTTCTAATAACCTTTAAAATTATTGAAAAGTTCTCTTAGCTATCTATGCATTAATCTGCTCCTCTTTTACTATATAGAAATACCAAGCACAAACAGATCATGAAAATGAAAAAAGAAAAACAGACACGAAATAACAAACAGAAAACACAATAAGACTTCAAGTAACAACAGTATTATTAAATTACAAAGGGTATGGCTTTTATATGTTGGTGATACAATTGGTGCCTTAACAAATCTACAGCACAGGAAATTGAATGCTTCCATTACAGGAAAAAGGACACTGAGGGAGTTCTCTTTGTTTCAGTACACAACAGCCTCTGTTGTTGTTCTTTCATTATATCGATGGGACTTTGTTCGGTGTTATCCTTTTATTAAAAAGGATAATACTGGATATGAAGTACATGAGTAAAATATGTAAAGTAAACAAAGTGTAAATATAAATTCAAGTATTTCCAAGTCTTGAGATCAACAACAACTTCATTATCAACTGAAACAATTTTGAATCAAAAATGACTAAACAGAGATTTCCTGTCCAGTGTGTACGTGCAGCCCTCAACTGTGCTGCACTTTATGGTTACAAGACATTATGAAGCACCAACTATGATAAATTGAGGAGTAATGTTAAAGAAGTTGTGTTCTTATCAATTAGAAAAAAAAAAAATAAATAATCCCCCCCACCCGCCACACACGTATATTCTACTGATTACGGATATCCTTCCAGAGGGCCAAATCAACAAGCAAGGTCAAGTATCTTTCACAACCCTATCATTAACTTTCATATTTTGAGTTTCCTTGATATCATTGTATTTATTTTCTTAGATGAGTAACAGACTACCTTCCTCCTCTAGCAGTACAGGCACCTATTGAAGAATTCACGGCAGATAATAGAATCCCACTGATTTAACAGATAAATACTTGGTTTATAAATATCATGCATTTATAAATAATATACATTAGGACTCATGCTTCCTGTTGATATCAGTCGCTTACATCATTCAGCCATACTGCCAATGTTCAAATACGTCTGTTGTATTGTGGAGCTTTCTTTCTACATTTACCAACATGAATATGGTTCAATCTTGCTACAGTTAATACTTCCTATATCAAGGGTTGCAACAGTTTTGTATTGGTAAACCTCCATAAGATCAAAGGCAAATGCACACCACTACCTTTCTAGGGAATTCCGATCTTCCTACAGTAGAATATCTAGCAATCACTAAGCACCAACATAAATAAATAAAGGCTGTGTGAAATGGCCCTTGCCAGCCACAGAACTAAATCTTTTGCATTACAAACTTCCATTACCTAGTCTTTCCTAAGTAAAAAAAAAAAAATTGTATTCTTGAATGTATGACAAAATGCTGAAAATGTGACAATACTTTTTTCTTACATAATATATAACAATATATATAACAGGAAAAAGGGGTCTCAAGTATAAACACAAATTCATGTAATAGTAAATACTTCTATAATTGACCATAAATAGATAAATATTCTTTCAGGAAAGTCTGTAAACAAAGCCTATAAACTAATGTCTCTAATTAGCTCTTTAAACACTGAAGTCAATGTAAACTGTTCTCTGTTAACCAACATCCCATACTACAAAGTAAAGTAGTATTTTTTGTCTATCTTCTCCGGAATCTATCTCCTAATTGACTCTCTCAAAATATTATTTGTAAAAAAACAAGAGAAAGACCACAAGCTATAAGGCTACTTGCATGAAAATATTGCAAAATATGGAGGGCCTCCTTATTTCGTAAGAATGCGATTCACTTCCTGTGTCGCAAAGATCTCTGCAAAGTCACGGAAGTACAAACTATGATAAATATAACAAACTTTACCCTAATGTCCCAATATTCATATTTCCTAATTCTTCTCTTTTTTTTGCAAGGTGAGAGGGAGAGGGAGAGGGAAAGATAAAGAAAAAAAGAAGAAGAAGAAAAAAAAAATCCCTACTTTCCTATGACATTAAAAATTGGGATATCCAGTTTGTAAATATATCAACTGTTCCTAAATCAATAATTTGCTATTGGGGCTCGCAATACAGGCCAAATAGGCAACCATACTGCATAACATTAAAACATCGATATATCATGGAAAATCAAAGTTTCAATTATGTCCAAGAATAAAAGTTTGAAGAAATTTTTTCCTAATGATTTCTCAAGAATCTGCCCAAACCATGCTACATCTATCTGCTGTTTATATCTTTAGCTGCTTTTATCTTTGAAGATGCTCCACTAAGCTTGATATGAACCCTCTTCCCAATGGGGAGGGGGGGGGGTATCTTGCCATCATATTTACCCTAAGTTTATTCATATTTGTTTCATGCGAAAAAATAGCTATGACCCTCCTAAATCTAAATACCCCTGATGACAATGTTTAAATGCGGCCATAAAATGAGGTCACTTTTGCGTTATTTGTTGAACAACCCGGCTATGAAAGAAATCGAAAAACTATTTTGTCATATATCCTTATACAAGTGAAAAGACTTGGAGCTACACCTACGAAAGGTAGAATTAGTTCATATTCAGCTACTTCTATCCATAAAGGCATTTCCATAATAATGCAAAGCCCCCTATCATTATTATTATTATTAATTTTTTTTTTTTTTTTTTTTTTTTTTTTTTTTACTACTACTGTCATGGAACAGAACACCTTTTGATTGTAAATGTTTATGAAAAATTAACGAGAACTCGTCTAACCCTCCCCCTAAAAACAAACCAAATTTATCTCTATCTATATAACTGTAAATATATTTATAGATGTAACGTGAACAAAGATGGTAAATAAAATGGACATAACATCAACTTATAGATTTAATGGGCTGCCATCTTCCCATGTGCTAAGAATAATTGGGGTCCACATCACTCATGGCACCCGAGAGCCTCAAAACCCAAACACTAGACCAGCACTTTGGTTCCTTTAGTCACCAAGCACACTACAAAAAAAATATTACAAATAAATGTGCATTCATCATTCGCATTAATATACACCGGTGCCTGCACAAAAATGCAACTCTTATTTTCCTCTTGTATTACAGTAAAGATATAAAACGTGTGTATTTATTCATTTCCTGAAAAAGGGCCTCGAGTTCCTAGTAAGGCACATAACTGACCTTGGTGGACCGCACTTTGGTTGCCTAGATCAAATATTTCCTTGCTGTCCACTTCACTCTAATATATTTATATAATGACTACTGTGGGTGTATATATCTCTTTTACAAACTGAATATTACTTATCATTCAATAAAATATTACAATATGTAATATTAAATTGTGATACATTGCAAATCTGTATGTATTTTAGACATATCTACATTATATATTTTCTACATAATTCACATTTACACATTTTTGGTATAGTAATATATATCATGATTTTATTTACTTTGTTATTCCCTGTTTTGCTATCCACACCTGTGCCATCAGCTTCCACTGAGAGTCATTATGCCTGTATCACCACATGCACCATAAGCTTTTTTTTATGCCAGCACAGCAATTTCAGAAACCCAACAGTGGCCTGAGACAAGAAAGCAATATGCCCTAAAAAGCATTTTGACAGACTACTTCCTTAATTCCGAGCACTTTCAGCAAAAGCCTGGCCGCTGGTTCTCTTTCAGTCACTTCATGTAATTCACTGGATTGGATTCTTCACCAAAGCAAACACATCAGAAATCATTTTCTTTCAATATAGTTATCAAGGGCATACTGGACCCTTTTAACCGTTTTTTGGCTTTGATTCTTGCATGTTTCTGTATGCACAATTTAAATAAATAAACGAATAAATCAATAAACAAATAAACAAATAAATAAGAAAATAAAATAATTTGAAATAAATATATCAATTATAAATTCCTTGAACTTCAAACATCTCTGGAAACAAGTTAAATATAAATGTAAGTTTGTAAGAAATGGATGCCATAGTGTCCTACATACAGTAGACGTCTAGTATGTTAAGAAACGAAAAATATTCTTAAACTGTTTGAAAAATAGAGCTCAAAAGCTGAATGAATTATCAATGATAACCATAACAATGACAAAAAAAAATCTAAAAAATATGTGTATAAAAAAAAAAAAAAAAAAAATTATATATATATATATATATATATATATATATATATATATATATATATATATATACTGAGGCAAACATGATACAACTAAGAATGAAAGAAAAAAAAGAATGTCATGATCTATTGTGAAACTACATATAATATTTAATTCCATTTAAAAATATGTAAAATTTTACGAAGTTCAAGCTTCAACCACATTTTGTCAACATCACCTAAATCCCTGTCACCTATCAGCCAATCACAATTTTGAAACAAGTTATTATAAAAATCAAAATGGGACTGGAGTATAATTTCAGTTACAGTGATGAATGTAAAAGATAAAGAAATTAACAAAGGTCTTCCTTCTACGAACACGTGACCATAAATACACTTCCATGTACTAAAGTTGTATATCTCAAGTTCTATATCATACATTTAGGGGGTGGGGGTGGAAACCGGTGCAAGATCTAGAACACAGCAAGGGTTTCTGAAATTTTCCGCTTTTCTTGATTACCAAATCTAAAATTACAGGATAAGTTACAAAATAAAAATCTTTTGTATGCTACTCTTTTGTATGCTACTACTAAGTACTCTTAGAGAATCTGAGAAATACTTTAAGAAGACTATCTGCAAACCTATTTTGACTTGAACCACTAACCCCAACAACTTTCATGAAAACAAAATACTACTGTGGTACAACTCTTTCATGAATGAAAGCATAACCAATGGACTAGAGTAAATTGCTGGTAATGAAAAAATACCGTCTCATCTCGGTCTTTATTATTTGTTCCCAAGTGAAATTTTTAAAAGCCTCTCTCTCATGACACCAACTAATCTTGTGAAATTTTGTACCCTTGTAATAAATAAATACAAGCCTTGAATCTGAAATTTGTAAGTAAGAAAGATTTATGCAAGGGATAAGAATTATATAGTTTATCCTTCTCAACAAGATTCTTGGAAATTGTACTGCACTGTAACAAGTAAGATATTGCTAGATATTTGCCTAAAGAACAAATTTACAGACATATAATCCATTCACGTAGTCTACTTGACAAAGTCAACAATGCAAAACAAGTATAATTCTAGATTAAAATACTAGTGTGATTTCACCTTAGTTTCTAAATGAAATCAGTAACTAAAAACAAGAACAATTTCTAGTTTAAATCTAATTGTGTTATAAATAACTACGATATCTATTGTCCAACCTTAACCATAAATTTATAGAATTTATGTAATATGCCCAATATCTATAGAGCCTATAACCAAATTCTAGATGAAATTTTTTATGTCACTAATATAGTATGCAAACATATCTTGAAAGTCTACCGTCTTCTCACCAGAATCAACAATTCCATATTGTCAGCATGAGGTTAAGGGTTGTAAAATATGTGCCTTAAAAATTGTCTTTGTTGCTGTTGTGTCAGTTTTTGGGTTTTTCTATTTTTCCCTAAGCCCAAGGTCGAACAAACACATTTCTAAGGGTATTTAAAAATGCATATCAGTCTTCAGTTTCATGAAATGTATAATGGTCATCTGAACAAATACTAAGGCAAATGGAATATCTAAATAATTATTACATTATAACCATATTAACTATGCATTATTCAACCTGGGTTCGCATGAAAGCAAAAAGATATTGCTGAAGTTAATATGGATCTTTCAAAATTATCATCAGCTTAAAAATCATCATATAATTAAATAAAGCATATTGTAGACACTGATCATTCAGGATTTTATTTTTTTCTACTTTTAAACATAAGCCCAATTTGAAGAGGGAAATACAAATATGAAATATAAAAAAATATACATAAAATAAAATAAAAATATAAACCTGGTCCTCCCAACAAAATAAGCAATAACACAAAATCTATAAACAACCATCTCTAAAACTGACCACTGAAAAGAAAGGTAGAAAAAAGAAGAAACGGGGAAAAAAAAGAAAGAAAAGAGAGAGAGAGAAAAAAGAAAAAAGAAAAAAAAAGAAAGAAAAACACGGAATACAAGACACTTAAACCGTTCAACAAAGCAACCGAAACCTCCACTCAGAGAGCGCTTGCTTTGAATTGCAGCTGTAGCACTATTAGTGTGAGGTTGCACTTGTGAAGGTATGATGACGGTGGTGGTGGCAGTGACTAAAGAGGTAGGGAGGGTAAGGGAAGACTGGGTAGGGAATGGGCCAAAGGCAGATGAGGAAGGAGCAAGGGAGGGAATGGGAGAAAGGAGGAGGTGGAGGAGAAAGGAGGAGGAGGAGGAAGAGGAGGAGGAGAAAGGAGTAGGAGGAGGAAGGAATAGGAGAAAGGAGTAGGAGGAGGAAGGAATAGGAGAAAGGAGTAGGAGGAGGAAGGAATAGGAGAAAGGAGTAGGAGGAGGAAGGAATAGGAGAAAGGAGTAGGAGGAGGAAGGAATAGGAGAAGGAGAAAGGAGGAGGAGAAAGGAGAAGGGGAAAGGAGGAAAGGAGAAGGAGAAAGGAGGAGAAGGAGGAGGAGGAAAAAGAGGAGAAAGAAGAGAGAAGGAGGAGAAGGATGAAAAAGAAGAGGAAGAAAGAGGAGGAGGAGGAGAAAGAAGAGGAGGAGGAGGAGGAGGAGAAAGAAGAGGAGGAGGAGGAGGAGAAAGAAGAGGAGGAGGAGAAAGAAGAGGAGGAGGAGGAGGAGAAAGAGGAGGAGGAGAAAGAAGAGGAGGAGGAGGAGGAGGAGGAAGTGGAGAAAGAGGAGGAGGAGGAGGAGGAGAAAGAGGAGGTGGGTGATGATGGTGGAGGAGGAAGAGGAGGAGGAAGAGGAGGAGGAGGAGGAGGAGGAAGAGGAGGAGGAAGAGGAGGAGAAGAGGAGGAGGAGGAGGAGGAGGAGGAGGAGGAGGAGGAGGAAGTGGGAGACAATGGAGAAGGAGGAGGAAGTGGGAGACAATGGAGAAGGAGGAGGAGGAGGGAGACGATGGAGGAGGAGGAGGAGGAGGGAGACAATGGAGGAGGAGGAGGAGGGAGACGATGGAGGAGGAGGAGGAGGAGGGAGACGATGGAGGAGGAGGAGGAGGAGGGAGACGATGGAGGAGGAGGAGGAGGAGGGAGACGATGGAGGAGGAGGAGGCGGAGGAGGAGAAGGAGGAGGAGGAGGAGGAGGAGGAGATAGGAGACGATGGAGGAGCAGGAGGAGGAGGAGATAGGAGACGATGGAGGAGGAGGAGGAGGAGGAGGAGATAGGAGACGATGGAGGAGGAGGAGATAGGAGACGAAGGAGGAGGAGGAGGAGATAGGAGACGAAGGAGGAGGAGGAGGAGATAGGAGACGATGGAGGAGGAGGAGGAGGAGGAGATAGGAGACGATGGAGGAGGAGGAGGAGGAGGAGATAGGAGACGATGGAGGAGGAGGAGGAGGAGGAGATAGGAGACAATGGAGGAGGAGGAGGAGGAGGAGGAGGAGGAGATAGGAGACGATGGAGGAGGAGGAGGAGGAGGAGATAGGAGACGATGGAGGAGGTGGAGGAGGAGGAGATAGGAGATGATGGAGGAGGAGGAGGAGGAGATAGGAGACGATGGAGGAGGAGGAGGAGGAGGAGATAGGAGATGATGGAGGAGGAGGAGGAGGAGATAGGAGACGATGGAGGAGGAGGAGGAGGAGGAGGAGGAGGAGGAGGAGATAGGAGACGATGGAGGAGGAGGAGGAGATAGGAGACGATGGAGGAGGAGGAGGAGATAGGAGGAGGAGGAGGAGGAGGAGACAGGAGACGATGGAGGAGGAGGAGGAGATAGGAGACGATGGAGGAGGAGGAGGAGATAGGAGACGATGGAGGTGGTGGTGGTGGTGGGAGACGATAGAGGAGGAGGAGGTGGGAGGTGAAGTGATTGCGTAAGGAGTTAGCAACAGAGGAGAAAGACGAATTGCAGAAAGCTGAAAGGAGAATGCAGGAGCAGAATTATAATCCACAGATTAGTGCGTTAGACAAGGAGAGAGAAGGAAAGGAGTAGAAAAAAAAAAGGCTAACAATGAGAAGGAGAAAAACTAAGCTGGTGAGAAGTGGACAAGAAGTGGAGAAAGTGCCATAAAAAGAGGAGGAGGGAAGAGTAGAAGGGAAGAAACACTGTAGGCAGAGGAGCAGTCTCCTCCTACAGAAATGATAAGGGCAAGGAGGGAAGAAAATGGGGGTGAGGGAAGAAGGAAAGAGGTGGGGGTGTGGGGAGGAAGAAACAAGTGACAGAAGAAACAAGGGTAAAGATGGGAGGTAAGATCGGCAATTGATAAGATGGATGAGACACATGGAGAAGGAATAGTAAATGCTGATAATCAAGATTCTGATGATGTAGCAAAAAGAAAAAATACAAAAAAAGGAGAAAAAAAAAAAAGGAGAAAGAGCTTACAAAGCAAGAGAAAGAAATGGCTGAGGAGAAACAGAGATGAAGGAGGACAAAGGGGAGGTAATGAATAGAAAACTTTGGCGTTGAAGGAGTAGGAAAGGGTCCCACTAAAGACATGGAAAGAAAAACACTGAAGCAGCAAGACAAAAAGAGATGGGGAAGGTTCGGGAGGAAAATCAGTTAAGGATGATGATGCTGAGGGAAAAGATAGGGATACATATGAAACAGAAGGTGAAGGTCAAGGCCAGGATAAAGATGGTGACAGGAATGGAAAGTGGAGGGGGGGGGGGGGAATGCTTGGTAGGGGATGTAAATATATCTACTACAATTCTGTGTTAAAGGACATGAAATCAAAAGAATCCACTTGATGTATGCGGTGTATAAAAAGAATGAATTTAACTGGTCTACATTCACACTGTGCAGATCAGGATTTGCATTCTTCAGTACAATATACTCACTCCTCAGTATTAAGATAAATAACACCAATAAAGATAATAACAAGACAGATAAAACCAACTATGCTACTCAAGTATCTACTACAGCTGCACAACATTAACACAAGAAACATTACCTGAAATATAAATACCCACTAACCTTTCGATACCATGAGCACAAGCTGGTAGTAATTTTCTTAATTCTATTACTTTCTCTACTCCCTAATACTTTGACTTAAATATAAAATATACTCCATGACATGCACTTCCTTTCTACTGTCTAGACTACACATCATAATCTCCATTATTGCAATACCATAGCACTTGGGTGAAGAATCAGCTAGAGAGCAAACAACCAACTAATAAATCCTGCTCCAATAAAAACGGAGACTAAACAGGGACTTTGGTGGCTCCAGCAACCTTCTCACAGGCTGCTGGCTAGCCGTTTGGTACAGACAAGAGGTCGGAGGAAGGGAAAGAGGACCATAAGAGAGAGGAGCAGAAATAGGAAGCAGGGTATGGGAAACAGAAGTGAATAGGAAGAGGAAGCAGATTAGGGGAAAGACAGGTAATAAGGAAAGGGAAGAGAAGAGGAAATACGAGGGAAGGGGAAAGGTATGAGGGGAAAGCAGTAAAGAGGAAGAGTACACAAGGCAGGGGAAAAGAGGAAATGGGGCATCCATGGAAAGGAGAAAGAAGAACAGGAAGCAAGGCAGGGGAGAAATGAGTCCAGAGAGAAAGAGCTGGGGGAAGAGGAATACAGAAGAGGAAGCAAGGTTGGGGGAAGAGGAGGAAACAAGAAGCAAAGCAGGGGAAAGAGGAGCAAAGAAGCAAATTGGGGGAGAGGAAAAGGAGGGAAGAAAAGAAAGAAGCAGAGAGAGGAGAGAGAAGAAAAAAAGAGAGAACAGGGCAAGGGAAAGAGGAGTAAAAAGGAAGCAAAGGGTATGGGGAAGAAGAGTAATGAAGAGGAGGAAGAGCAACTGAAAACAGAAATGAGGAGGAAGAGGAAAGAGAGAGAGAAGACAAGAAGGAGAAAGCAACAATACTAGGATAAGACGAGGAAAGTGGAAAAGAAAGAGCAAGAGAAAAGAGAAATGAAGAGGGAGCAAACATTGAGCAGGGGGAAGGAGGAGGAGATAAAAGCAACAAAGCAGGGCAGGGGAAACTGCAAGAAAAAAGGAGAAATAAGAAGAGAATGGGTGATGAGGAGAAAACAGACAAGCTAAAAGCCATGAAATGCAGCTCTGAATAACAAAGACAAGAGGTAGAGCTAGCTGAGAAGTGTGAGGAAAGATGAGAAAACAGACATGTAAGAAAATGTAGCATAAAAATATGAAACGAATCAAAGGAAATAAGAAACACTGAAGAAAGAAAATGGAGATTCGTTTTACAGCTCACTAATTCTCATGTATACACTAACTACAATTCAGACAAATTTTCTAAGTCATATATCTGATAAGGACATGCAACACTTTCAAGTAAATCTATCCATAAATCTAAACAAACAGAAGTCGACACAAATGTTAAAACAAGAAACAATATATACGAACATCATATACATATACATTATACATAAACAAACATACATACACACACACACATGGAAATAAAGTCATCAAGATGCCTCACCTGACACTGAGATCCATTGTTGACAACTTGAGTTTTGCACTGAACAATTCAAGTTCTCATTCCTGATGAAGCCAAAAAGAGAAATCAGATATTAAGAATTTTCATCCACGCTTCTTTGGAGCTGCAAGTATGTACATGTAAATTTTCCGTTCTTCGAAGCGTAATACTCTTTTCTAACACGTTTATAACACAGTTGTGAGAGCGGGTGGACAGTTTAGGGCATCAGCTAATCACAGCGAGAGAATCTTCACTTGAAGGTCATTTTGCATGTCCAAACTATCTAACAATACAACACGGATCACTTTTACATAGGTCAACGTAAAGTGATAGTTAATGCATTTTTTTTTTCTTATTCCTAAACTCCAGTTATGCATCTTCCTTACTAGATAATACTCACTCTTAATCTGAATAACATTTGTTGAGAATCTCACATGCAATAACCAAAAGTGAGAGAGAATGCAAAATGAGAGAGAGGAATGCAAGGCAAATGTGGACTTTCTTTAAAAACTTGTATCAGCTACAGGGATTATGAGGGACAAGAGAACAAACATGTTTAAGCATATCACTATTCTCATTCTGAATCCAAGCAACAACTTGAACTAGCGAGTAAACCAAAATATATGAGCAAAAACCTGTTTGCATACATTCATAATCAAATACTATATTCATTTTGGAATGGATAACTCGTTCCCTACAGGTTTTATATCCTTATAATCATTAAAAATAAATGAACTAACACTTTTACATAATATGTGCTCAGACCAAATATAGCCTAATATCTGCTCAATACAGTAATATGGCTAATAACACACGATGTACTCAGATTTACGAGCTTAGCAAGGTTCGTGGTATAAAATCTCTTATATCTACTGTTATAATTACATCGCATGCATTACAGTAAGCAGAGAATGTGTCAGTCTTTTTTTCCAATAACTAGACACTGTATATAATTCTGAAATGGAATTTTGCCAATAGTCAATTAAAAGAGAATGCCAAGAAAAAAAATTATAATATAATTATGTATACTTCAGACCTATCCTACCTCTTCCTATGTTCTATTTATCCTCTGAAAATTATATGCTGCATCCTTCTTTATCATCCATTCTGAAATTAGGTATTCTCAATGCTAAATAAAAATTATTTACCTTTCATATTATGAATATACACCCAAGACAAGCAGAAATCAATTATGCTAAATATGTAAATATTTTAAAACCAAAGTCTTGAGTAAATCCTATATCTTTAAAAGAAGGAGAGAACGTTATTAGGTTTTAACATTAAAACGTAAATTATTTGTCTCAAAATTAAGACAAATCTGAACATGTATACAATATCAATTTTTTGTGTGATCATCTGTACTCACAGCATACAAACTATCCTCGCTTCTGTTCTCTTCATTACGCAATTATAATGTTGCAAGCCAAGCTCCTACCTCGTAAACACTAACTGATGCTCGGCACAAGTTTGCAAACAAATAAAACACACAACAATCATTACAAATGCTCCACATCACTGGCTTCAACATAGGCAACAGCTGGATTGCACATACAACATATTGCAATACCCTAATGACTCATCTTGAACATAGAATAACTTCCTGTATCTAAATACTGCTGCAACAGTCAAAACTTCCCTACAGAACCCGTCTACATTGCCCAAAAAGCTGATTCGTAGGAAATTTAACCCGCAATGAATGTATTGCACAAAAGCATATGCAAGATTCAAAAATAAGATGCAAAAGCTCCGAGGCATTCACTGCAAAACGCCCATAGGTTGTATTGCACCTGGATGGCTAAGCAAAAGTTCCAGGTACTGAACTTGCAGATATGGAACAACACAATTCACAAAACCTACTCTGAAAACTTCTCATGAATGGAAACTTTCCCCCTTCCCCCTTGAGAGCATGAACAAAAGATAACAAATAAATATCACAACAAATAAAATCCCACTCAACTATAACCAACCACAACCACCCCTCAAAACTTACCAAACACACACACACAAAAAAAGAAGAAATAAAACCCTCAAAAAATATCTTCCTCCCTTCAAGTATTACCATACAGCAGGTCATGGCCTCTCTCTCCCCCCTCCCTCCCCTCCCCTCCCCTCCCTCAACCCCTTGTACCAATCTGATTCCAACACTACCAACTTTCTCTCACTCACACACCAAAGAAAAGAATAAAAAAAAAAGACTCCCGGCGTAGTCTTCTTGTCTTGATTATATTTTTCCTCTCTCTCATTTTTGTTTCTTTTCCTCACTCCTCACTTCTATTTCGGGGTGAAAAAAGCGAAAAATTCTTCCAAAATGGTGGCACATCAACCAGCAAATTAAAACTTTGGAACATGCCACAAAAAAATTATCATAAAATGCACACACATCACGTAATGCGAAGGAAACACAAACAAAATAAGCGAAATCTTTCCGAAAATAGCGTAAAAGGAATAACAATATGGCGCAACACACAAAAAAGCCGACCCGAAAATCCGCACACAGTGTATTCACGTCGTCTTTCTTTCTTCCGTTTGGGAAAATATATATCACAGAAAATCACTCGCTTTTATCTCCTTTTCTCCCCATTCCTCGGCATATTCCCCACTTCCTCTTCCCCTTTTCGCCCCACAAACACGCACACCAAAGGCACCAACGCCGCGAGAGAGAAACGCAAAAGCACACACTGTTTAACACACGGGAGGAAAACGACATGTGTGAAAAGGGACCAAGCGTCTTCCCCGGCGTGAGTGAGGGCTGAGGCGCGCGAGGTTGACTGACCAGAGCATCTAAACCCCCCTCCTCCTCCTCCTCCTCCTCCTACTCCCTCCTCCCCTCCCCTCTAGCCTACTCCTCCCTCCCTCCCTCCTCTCACCCCCCCTTCCCTAACTACTACTCCCTCCCTTCCTTCCCCCCCTCGTCCCCTCTCTCTCTCTCTCTCCCACTACCTCCTACCTACTCCTCCCTTCCTTCCTCCTCCCCCTCTCCCCTCCCTCCCTCCCTACTCTTCTCCTCACTCTCTCTCTCTCTCCCTCCTCCCTCCCCACCACAGCCACTCGCCGACACCTATTTACCTATTCCTGGCTAACACCGCTTTTCTTTTTCTTTCGCTCTCCCTTTGCCCTCTTCCTCGGCCTTATCGCTAAGTTTTTTTCGCCTTCTGCTTCTTCGTTTTCGGCGATTGTACACTTCCCTCCTCCTGCGAGAGGCCGACGCCCCCGGCACGGAAGAATAAGCGAAAGAAATGAGAGAAAAAGGGGGAAGAGAAAAGGGAGGTACACATAGGCCGAAATATCAAAACCGAAGAGGAAGCGGAAATGTTTTGACCTCCCCGTGAGCAACACCGGGAGAACCCCCCTTCCCCTCCTCCTCTTCCTACCCCTCCTTCCCCCGGCCCCTCTCCCCCTCCTCCTCCCTCCCCCGGGCCCTCTCCCCCCTCCTCCCCTCCTGCAAGCGTCACCCGAAATCACTTTTCAAGACAAAACTCGGGGCTTCTCCCTCTCTCTCTCTCTCTCTTTCTCTCCTCTTCCTCCTCCATCCACGTTCCTTCCTTCCTCGCACACGCTCTCGTCTCCTCCGCTGCATTTCCCGATTTTTATTTATGCATCTATCTCACTTTCCGATACAAAACGCCCGGTGGAAACCTTGTACACACAACAAACTCATTAACAGTATCATGACAGTCTTCGTAATGGCGTGGAATGGGACCGGCGCGCGATCACATTTTATCTTCTTTTCTCCTTTCGCGTGGCTTTCCGCACTTTTTAAAAAATCGCATCACCATAATGTCACTCATGTCATTCCCCTCGCACGCATTAGAGAGTTCGAGGAGCGAAAATGTGGAAAAAAATACATTTCAGAAAAGCACTTCCACTTCCGGAACCATTCGGCGCCACGTTCGTACCGAAAAAATGATACCAAGTCCACTGGCGCTGTCTTTGTCCTTGCAATGGTGCGTTTGTTTGTCTGTCTTTCCCCACACACTGCATCTCTCTCCTTCGCCGCCTTTTTACTCCCGCGGCGGCCACTTCTCGCTTCTCTCTCGCTCACCACAGCTCTCCTTTCCTCACGAGCTGTGCTTAGACACCCCACACGCCTGGGGTCCACTCACGCGGGTGTCACAACTCGGGGGTCAATCGCTCAAGGACTGAATTCGTACCAACAACCATATCGATTCTATTTCACAACAAACACCAACGTATAAACTCTTCCCTCGACCACCGCGCCCCCTCGGACCACCAAAACCCGCTTCTCGACCCGATATCACGCCCTCGGCTCCTTCTCCTCCCTCTCACTGGCCCTCCACCGCGTCCACCGGACCTTCCCCTCCACCGAATCCACCTCGAGGAGCACCCCACGCCCGCCGAGAACCGTACATGTGGCAAAAATTAGGAGATAATCCCGGGCGCGCCCACGACCAACATGGCGCCTTGTCTCCGGTTAATGGCTACGGGGCCGACTCTGCTGGACGCACGGGCTCCCGCGCACACACACACACCCCCCCACCATTCACTACCATTAACTTTTTTTTTTAATTTTATTTTTTTTGTTTTTGTTTTTGTTTTCCCTCGATGGGGATATATGGGGGGGTGTTATTGCTTTTTTCGTTATTTGAGTTTTCTTTTTTCTAATTTATTATTTTTTTCTGCTCTCTCTCTCTCTCGGCGGGGATATGCATACATACACTTACTCGACCCCCTCCCAATCACCATTCACTACCATTATTTTTTCCGGAATTGAACTCTGGTTTTTACTTTGTTTGTCTAAGGTAATATGGGTTATCTTTCGATCAGGACTTCGTTTTATATTCGTCATTTCTGAAGCGCCTTGTGAATTACAGTTCGTTGTGTTATGTGCGTTACGATGGTTTGTATAGGTAATTGATTGTTAATATTCGGTGCTAGGGTTGACATTTTGGTCAAGGAGACAATCATTATGAATTTGATCATTTGTATGGCTCATTAAGGTGCATTTATATCCCCGAATCCCGAGTTACTTAGTGCGGGGAACCCTCGCTCGACAGCAAAGATATCTTAATGCCGATAAAGACTCATTTTTAATCGTTACAGCCTAATTAAAAGCGACGACGGAGCCCCGAGTGAGAAAAGGCATAACGCTCTTTGTACGTAACACCTGTGACAAAATGTCGCTCAACTGCCTCGCTTCAAGTGCCTTTCTCCCGCGAACGGAAATCATGGCGTTATGGGAGAGTAAAAGGAAATACAACAAACCCGACGAGCAAGCCAGGCGGCGATTGACGGAACGAATGCAAGAGAGAAAAGTCTAAGAATCCCGTATGTAGGTAGGCTAGCGGGCGGTACTGGCGTGCGTGTATACATGTGTACGTGTTGCGGTGTCGGTGTGTGTGTGTATGTGTGTGCCGGGGTCGCGCGCGTGAAGCATCTGCATCGCCCCACCCGCCTACACCACACACAGACACTCACTCACGACAACCATCATATCTAAAAACCCCTCCGTGCCCGAACTCCCGCGGCCTCTGCTCGCCACCCAAGCCTCCCTCGCTCGCGGTTCTGCTCGGAGGATCCGCGAGGGCAGGGTCGTGGGGCCGCTCGCGAAGGATGCGAAAAGAAAGAGCAGGTACTTAGATATAGCCTCCTCCTGACAAGCACTGGCGGCGGAGTCAGCAGTTTTCACCCCACGAGTACAGGCCGTCACCACTACCACCTACCTCCCCGCCATCCCGCTACCCTTACCGCCACGAGACCCAGTACCACAGGCCGCGGGGTCACTCTCCCTCATACCAGCTTTACCACACAGCGAGAGAACCACCACCCTAAAAGCCTCCTTTCCTTCCAACCCCCCCTTTCCTCCTCTCCTCCTCCTCCCCCCTCAAACATCCAACTCTATCCTGGGTCCGAAGTCTCTCACGATGGGAACCTGGGCACATCCGACACGAGGGGTAAAAAAAGAGAAAAAAAAAATGCGTACAATAACCTCTGATCGACTTTATTTCACCTCCCTTCGCTGGACGATTCTTCCGCACGATTCTGAGTCCGTAGAGGCGAGACGGCGAGCAGGCTTGGCCTACGTTAAAAGATCTCTTTTACCCAAAACGAGAGTCTTTATGCGAGGAATGGAGGTGGGCAAGGTTAGGGGGCCAGGTGTGGTTAATGGCGGGATAGGCCAGCTAGCACAGGCAGCGATCGGAGACGCGTAGAGGTGGCAGAGAGCATAAAAGAGGTCGGCGAGAGGGTGACTGTATTGATATTATCGGGCTGGTATGACAATTAAGGGTTGTTGACAATGTTTAACACCCGTGCACGTGGTCGGCGACTGTTCGGCACGCTGGTGACTTACTGATAGGCGGGTAAAATAAAAATAAGGAAAACATTTAACGTTGTATTAAGAAATTAAGCATTCATCTATAAAACATGACGGGCCATGCACAAAATAGAGCGTATCCTCATCCATCTTTTGTCCAGACTGGCATGAAGGAGGCACGACACAGGTACTAGGCGTGATCCGACATAAAATCCGGGATGCATCGTCCGACATTTTGACGTCATAATTCCGAACAATACCACCGCGTGCGAATTTTAGAGTCACGAAGTATCTAACAAGCTCTCTTGGTCATTCCACAGGAAGAAAAACTGTTCAAAATTGCCACTCTTGCCATGAAAGCAAGCTGTTCAGCCCGGGAATTCACGAAAATGCTCCAGGCTGGTTGGAGATTCAAATGCGCCAGCAACCTTGTGTTGGAAGCCCAAACTGTGGTGTGTTAGGAGAGAATCTGGTCATATTTCGAGAGAACAAACACTGGGGAAGTAGAAAAAAATTACTGCTCGATATATACGTATGCGCAAAGTACTTGTACTAACCTCCGTTGAAACGGAAGTAGTTAAGTACAGATATTGTCTATTTTTTTCCAGATGGAGAAAACTAAAACGACATAGCCAGGCAGTTCCTTGTCTAACCTAAGGCAAAAGGGAGATACAAAATCAATAGAAACGAACAATACAAACTTCTATACTTTAGCAGATCCCTCTCAGTCTGAAAATAAAGATTTCGACTGTCTGTTGCATATTTCCATTATCATAATTAATTGATATCGCTCACTAACCACCGAATTGTGTAAAGATTCTAGTATAAGGCAGTTAACTACTTCAGTTGGCAAAGTAAACGTCATAAAGGGTAATTTCGTCTCTAATAAGACCTAGTAAACACAAAAAAGAAAATAAATAAGAGCTGCATATTTTTATTTTTTATGTCTCTGAACTATTCATACCATTTGCTAGTTGTAATGCTACTTTATTCACTAGCCACTCATGTATTCAGTCTCTGCAGGACTTCGTTAAGGCGCATTCGTAGCTGAAAGCAGACGAAGAAATTATTAGATCTCCTTCGAGGAGTGATCAGCAACGTCGCAGATGTCAAAGAACTGTAGCGTGAAATCCGGCGCCGATCTGTTTTCTCTTGCGAACTTTCATCTTTTTGTGTTGTTCGTTTGGGCTGAAAACGGTTTAAAAACCCCGCTTTCCTCGCGGGTTCACTTATGCATACACACACATGCGTAATTATAACCTTACATGCACGCATACACACACGCACGCGCGCGGGCGCACACACACACACACACGCACGCGCGCGGGTGCACACACACACACACACACACACACACACACACACACACACACACACACACACACACACACACACACACACACACACACACACACACACACACAATCTCTGTCTCTCCCCCTCCACCCCTCTTTCTCTCTCTCTCTTCCCTGTCTCCCTCTCTCTTTCCCTTCCCTCTCCCCCCTCCCCCATCTCCCTCTTTCCCTTCCCTCTTTCTCACTTTCTTCCCTCCCTCTCAATTTCTTTCTTTCCCTTCTTGCTCTCCCTCTCTTCTCTCTTTACCCCCTCTCTCTCTCTTCTTTCTTCTCCCCCTTTCCCCCTCTCAGTGTTCTCTCCTCCCCCCTCTCCCTCCCTCCACTTCTCCCCTCCCCCCCCTCTATCTCTTTCTTACTTTCTTTCTATCTTTCTCTCTCTCTCTCTTTCTCTCTCTCTCTCTCTCTACTCTCTCTCTTCTCTCTCTCTCTCTTCTCTCTCTCTCTCTCTCTCTCTCTCTCTCTCTCCTCCCTCCCTCCCTCCCTCCCTCCCTCCCCCCCCTCTCTCTCTCTCTCTCTCTCTCTCTCTCTCTCTCTCTCTCTCTCCCTCCCTCCCTCCCTCCCTCCCTCCCTCCCCCCCCCCCTCTCTCTCTCTCTCTCTCTCTCTCTCTCTCTCTCTCTCTCTCTCTCTCTCTCTCTCTCTCTCTCTCTCTCTCTCTCTCTCTTTCTCTCTTTCTTTCTCTCTCTCTCTCTCGCAGACATAATTCACGAAAGTATAAAAGTATAGACATAGAATCTGCCTGTCATGTCACTGCACCACAGACATAGGTTGTGAGCGGTCATAACCCATGGATTCATTTGCGACTAAAAACACAACCTTCTCGCTCTCTCTCTGATGGCTGTCAGGACTAGGCCAATGAATTCATAAATTTACGCGTTGTTAGAGCATTTTGGCCGCTCGACTACTATGCAAAGAGTGGTTAGAGAGTGGTTAGACTCTCCTCATTCTCTCTACCATTCATTCTAGCTTCCTTATAACGATGGTGGGGTGAGATACACAGTCTCACATGCTGTTCATCTGACGCATGGCCAAGTACATACATTTGGTCTCGTAGGTAAATATTAATGCATTACACAAGCACAATCAGATGAGATCATTAGCGACAAAGTATTTGGGAGTGTTAATGATCTATTAGGAGTGTTAATGACCAATTTTAAACTCCCCAAACGAGTGTTTTTGGGCGATCTTTGTGCCTTTGAATGGAAATACCTTGAGCTGGATATAAACATTTGGAGAAAGGATAAAAGGAAGAGAAGCTCATGAGTTTAAACATTGAGAAATATATTTTGGCTTCGTGGCTTTCTCATTTACATACTAGACAATGGATGTGAGTATCCAGATCTCTTTACGCAATAACGTGACAGAAGATCTACACACACACATATATACTCACACACACTCAGACACACACACACACACACACACACACACACACACACACACACACACACACACACACACACATACACACACACACACAGAGACACACACACACACACACACGCATACACACACACACACACACACACACACACACATACATACACACACACACACACACACACACACACATACACGCACACACACACACACACTCACTCACTCACGCACACAAACACACACACATGCGCACATACGTACACAAACACGGAGCTTTAGCAATAAACCAGGAAAGTCTGTGTACACAAACAAACGTGTACACACATCCAAAACCACACGCACCCATATACAGTAAAACCACACATAGGTAGACCGAATGGCTTATCTTGGGAACATAATTGAACAGAATCAGAGGATATGGAATAGCGAAATGGAAGAAATATCTTTAGGAAGAAAAGAGAGAAAGAGCAGA
Organism: Penaeus vannamei; assembly: GCF_042767895.1. Classification (NCBI taxonomy): domain Eukaryota; kingdom Metazoa; phylum Arthropoda; class Malacostraca; order Decapoda; family Penaeidae; genus Penaeus; species Penaeus vannamei. Next base: position 841,306 of record NC_091572.1, read on the forward strand.
ACCACAGGAATCACCTGAGTAAATACACGTGAGTTAGTTGCACTCACAAATGCACACACTGCCACTGTGCTTGCACGTTCGAGCCGCGCACTCTTAACGGATTCACATACACTCACGTCACAATAAGACATTTACGGAACACACTCTTTGCTAAGCCCCGCAAGCTCTCAGTCTGAATGATCCCGAGGCCCCAACATGGCAGCACATATCATCATGTTCACTCAAGCACCCCTCTAACGCACTCGCATGCACAAGCACTCATTCAATGCGCACTCAGACACTTATACGACACATCCTCGGGGCATAGACGCAACAGACAATCAGACAGACCCGACCCTGATAACATTATCACAACGCATCCTCAAGCGCTTATTGTAATACATCCTCGAGCGCTCGGCTTGGCGCCCTCGAGCATCCTTCCTAACGCCTGTTTAATCACACGGGAGATTCCTTAACACCTGCCGTAACACGTCTCCGAGTCTGGAAGAAAACAACAAAGTCAACGTCGTTTCTAACACTCTCCTGGGGCGATAAACGAACGTATCCCTGATTCGCACCCTTGCACCCTAACCTAACACACCCTGACGCCACATTAACACATGGATCCCCAACACAAAGCGTTCCCACACCCCAGGAGAAAGGGAGCTCGCGATAGCACTCCACATAATAGCCTCTCAGCCACGCATAGATGCCCTGAAGCACCGAACATGCTGCACAACATAACCCACCCTCAAACACCCTCACATAGACGCACTCACCCTTGCAAATCCAGTGTTCAAGTGAGGCATAATTTAGCATAACAGGGTCTAAGTGACTGCACCTCTTCTATGTATGTATGTATTTGTTTTTCTTACATATATTGCTCTTCTTGTCATTTTTTTCTTTCTTTCTTTCATTGTTTGTCTTGCGAATGCATTTCCTCCTTTCTCTCTCTTTCCATGACCGTTATTTAGTTTTTGTATTTCTGTGTCTGCATGGTTTATTTTGATATATTATATTATTGTTTTCTCATCTGACTGTTTTCCTGTTGTCTTTTGTGGTGTAGATTTGTGGCAAGTCTAAGAATACACAATAGTACAGTGAGGCATGAGGCATATACTATAATTCTGTATGTTGTATTATTTGGTTGTGTAGAGATGATAATATTGTCATCATCTGGAAGTGTTAATGATATGTTAATATATTTAATGTGTGATATCATTTAATATGTAACTTAATCAGGCTAATTATTCTGTTTGTATTAAATA
>NC_091572.1:867552-872552 GCF_042767895.1 Penaeus vannamei
ACATACGTACACACCCCGGCGCCACAGATGGACACGCACACGAGAGGAGAGCGGGGACCCAGTATCCGCCATTTCTGAGAGCAAATGAAAGACATTTCTATAGAAAGTCGAAGGTATTTTCGTGAGTGACATTTCACCTGCCTCTTCCCTCATTCCCCCCGCCCGCCCCCCCCTCCCCCCCTCCCCTACACCCCCAGGGAATGCCTTGGTGCCAAGTATCAGCCTGGGTGCCATACGGGGCCGCCGCTACGTGAATCTGCCGCTATTGACGTATTGGGGAGAGGGTGTGTGTGCTTCGTAATTTCTCTACCTTTCTGTCTCTCATTCTTTCTTGCTGTTATCTGTCTAAAAGGAGGCATGTTTGCCGACCTTCCTTTCTCTCTCTCATTTTAGTTTCTGTCTGTCTGTGTGTCTGGCTGCCTCTCTACCTCCCCCCCCCCTCTCTCTCTCTCTCTCTCTCTCTCTCTCTCTCTCTCTCTCTCTCTCTCTCTCTCTCTCTCTCTCTCTCTCTCTCTCTCTCTCTCTCTCTCTCTCTCTCTCTCTCTCTCCCTCTCTCCCTCTCCCAATCGCTCTCTCTCTCCCTCTCCCAATCGCTCTCACATATGTGCAAAAAACCTACATATATATATATATATATATATATATATATATATATATATATATATATATATCACATAAATGAAATCTATGTATCAGTTCATACACGCAGCAAAATCACTTTGACGATTTACACAGAAACGGAACAACAGAATTATGAACTAAAAGCTCTAACACTATAACTGTTAGATGTGCAATTACGTTTGCTAACCAGCGATCAAATATACTATATTTACAATTACCGAAGCGGGTTAATTGTTGCATAGTCAATTCTAATTACGTGGAGAGATTTGTTTCGCTAAATATCTAAAGTATATTATATATGGTATGGCGCTCATTTCTCTCGGCGTGGTGTGTGTTTAGCTTCGGGTTCGCATTCGCTTTTTAGCTCCTCGACCTTTATTTCCTCTGTTTATGTTCCTTTCATCATTTTCTCTTTCTTCTTCTTCTCTCTCTCTCTCTCTCTGTCTCTCTTTTTATCTCTCTCTCTCTCCCTCTCTTTATCTCTCTCTCTCTATCTGTCTAATGTCTGACTGTCTGTCTCTCTGTCTGTATGTCTGTCTGTCTGTCTGTCTCTCTCTCTGTGCATGTGTGTGTGTGTGTGTGTGTGTGTGTGTGTGTGTGTGTGTGTGTGTTTGGTGCAGCGGCAGCGTTCTTGTCTAGCAATCTTACTACCCCGCGTTCAAATCCCTCACCGCCAGGAGATGGTAAACCCGGTCATCCCTTGCTCACAGGAGGTCATGTAGAGGCAAAACAAATAGACAGTTTATCGCACCAAGAATAATTGTGGAATAAAACTAAATCATTAATCAACTATCACTATCCTCTCACAGCCCCTTTGTCTATCTACGTCTACCTCTCTCTCTCTCTCTCTCTCTCTCTCTCTCTCTCTCCCTCCACCTCACGCTCTCTCTTTTTCATTTTTTCTAAACCTCTCCCTTCTCTCTTTTTTCCTCTACCATCCCCTCTCTCCCTCCTCCCTCCTCCCTCCATTCTCCGTTCCACCCTTCCCACCATACGCACTCTCTCTCTCCCTCCTCCCTCCTCCCTCCATTCTCCCTTCCACCCTTCCCACCATACGCACTCTCTCTCTCCCTCCTCCCTTCTCCCTCCCTCCCTCCTCCCTCCTCCCTCCTCCCTCCTCCCTCCTCCCTCCTCCCTCCTCCCTCCTCCCTCCTCCCTCCTCCCTCCTCCCTCCTCCCTCCTCCCTCCTTCCACTCTGAACACCCGAACAAACCACACCAAAGACAGCACACAGACGCTCTGATGTACAATACTATTCATATCTTTGCCAATAACACGAGTGGTTCTCTGCCAAGTGCACAGACCGGGTTCTGCTGGTCCCGGGGTTCGTCATAACAGTGCTAATTGTCAGAGCAAAATGTACTGTATCAGGATATTTGCAGCGGGGAAGGACTGGGTGTCATTATCGTTATCTGTATTGTCATTGTTATTATTGACATTGTTGTTATCTTTATTATCTTTGTGATTATCATTATCATAATTTCTAGTATCATCATCATTATTATCATTATTATTGCTATTATTACTATTATCTATATTATCATTATCATTATTTTTATTAATATTAGCATTATTATAATCATTTTTATTATTGGTATCATTATCATCCTGGTTATCATCATTATGATTATGAAAATAATAATCATAATAATTATCATGATCATTATTTGTATAATTATCATTATCATTATCTTTATCATTTCTATTATTACTATCATTATTGTTGATAACAATGATGATAACATCATTATCATTAATATCATCATGATTTTTATCAAAATTATCATTATTATTGTTATTATTATCATTGTTGTTATTGCTATTATCAATGGTTATCATTGTTATTATTATGATCATTATTATTACTATCATTATTATCATTATCACTATTATTATTATCATCATCATTACTATTACTATCATTATTACCATTGTTTTTACTATCATCTCTATAATTATTATCATTGTTATCATTATTACAATTTTCATTATTATAACTATCCTTATCCTTATCACTATTATTATGCTTATTATTATTATTTTGCTAATATCTGTTATCATGATTATCATGCTATTATCATCATTATAGTTATCATCAAAAGTATGATTATTACTGTTATTATTACTATTATCATAATTATCATTAGTATCATTATTAGTAATAGTAGTTGTAGTTTTCATCAATATCATCATTATTATCTATACTCTTATTATCATCAATATGATTTTTGTTTTTATTTATTATTTTCACTGTTACTATTGCAATTATCATTATTCTATTCTAGCATGATTATTGTCATGATCATTGTTACCATCATAATCATCATGTCTTATCGTCATTATCATAATCATCATGTCTTATCATAATTATCACAATCATCATGTCTTATCATAATTATCATAATCATCATGTCTTATTATAATTATCACAATTATCATGTCTTATCATAACCATCATTAACATCATGTCTTATCATAATTATCATAATCATCATCCATGCCATTACCCCCTTGATTATCCTCCTCCTCGCATTTGCCATCATCATCGTCATCGTCTTTTCTCCTCGTCTTCACCAAGCAAACTGCACGCGGTTAAAGCGGTGCTCGTGCGATTCGCAGCCGCGAGGGCGAGGGCGAGGGGCGTCGGGCGAGGGCGAGGGGCGTCGGGCGAGGGCGAGCGGCGTCGGGCGAGGGCGAGCGGCATCGGACGAGGGCGAGCGGCGTCGGGCGAGGGCGAGGGGCGTCGGGCGAGGGCGAGCGGCGTCGGGCGAGGGCGAGCGGCGTCGGGCGAGGGCGAGCGGCGTCGGGCGAGGGCGAGCGGCGTCGGACGAGGGCGAGCGGCATCGGACGAGGGCGAGCGGCGTCGGGCGAGGGCGAGCGGCGTCGGAGGAGGGCGAGGGGCGTCGGGCGAGGGCGAGGGGCGTCGGACGAGGGCGAGCGGCGTCGGGCGTCGGAGGAGGGCGAGGGGCGTCGGGCGAGGGCGAGCGGCGTCGGGCGAGGGCGAGCGGCGTCGGACGAGGGCGAGCGGCGTCGGACGAGGGCGAGCGGCGTCGGGCGAGGGCGAGCGGCGTCGGACGAGGGCGAGGGGCGTCGGGCGAGGGCGAGGGGCGTCGGGCGAGGGCGAGCGGCGTCGGACGAGGGCGAGCGGCATCGGACGAGGGCGAGCGGCGTCGGGCGAGGGCGAGGGGCGTCGGGCGAGGGCGAGGGGCGTCGGGCGAGGGCGAGGGGCGTCGGGCGAGGGCGAGCGGCGTCGGGCGAGGGCGAGCGGCGTCGGGCGAGGGCGAGCGGCGTCGGGCGAGGGCGAGCGGCGTCGGACGAGGGCGAGCGGCATCGGACGAGGGCGAGCGGCGTCGGGCGAGGGCGAGCGGCGTCGGAGGAGGGCGAGCGGCGTCGGGCGAGGGCGAGCGGCGTCGGACGAGGGCGAGCGGCGTCGGACGAGGGCGAGCGGCGTCGGGCGAGGGCGAGCGGCGTCGGACGAGGGCGAGGGGCGTCGGGCGAGGGCGAGGGGCGTCGGAGGAGGGCGAGGGGCGTCGGGCGAGGGCGGGGGGCGTCGGACGAGGGCGAGCGGCGTCGGAGGAGGGCGAGGGGCGTCGGGCGAGGGCGAGGGGCGTCGGGCGAGGGCGAGCGGCGTCGGGCGAGGGCGAGCGGCGTCGGACGAGGGCGAGCGGCGTCGGACGAGGGCGAGCGGCGTCGGGCGAGGGCGAGGGGCGTCGGGCGAGGGGCGTCGGGCGAGGGGCGTCGGGCGAGGGGCGTCGGGCGAGGGGCGTCGGGCGAGGGCCGTCGGGCGAGGGCGAGGGGCGTCGGGCGAGGGCGAGGGGCGTCGGTAAGGAGGCCGAGGGGCGTCGGGCGAGGGCGAGGGGCGTCGGACGAGGGCGAGCGGCGTCGGAGGAGGGCGAGGGGCGTCGGGCGAGGGCGAGGGGCGTCGGGCGAGGGCGAGCGGCGTCGGGCGAGGGCGAGCGGCGTCGGACGAGGGCGAGGGGCGTCGGGCGAGGGGCGTCGGGCGAGGGCGAGCGGCGTCGGGCGAGGGCGAGCGGCATCGGAGGAGGGCGAGCGGCGTCGGGCGAGGGCGAGCGGCGTCGGGCGAGGGCGAGCGGCGTCGGGCGAGGGCGAGGGGCGTCGGACGAGGGCGAGCGGCGTCGGGCGAGGGCGAGGGGCGTCGGGCGAGGGGCGTCGGGCGAGGGGCGTCGGACGAGGGCGAGCGGCGTCGGGCGAGGGGCGTCGGGCGAGGGCGAGGGGCGTCGGACGAGGGCGAGCGGCGTCGGGCGTCGGAGGAGGGCGAGGGGCGTCGGGCGAGGGCGAGCGGCGTCGGGCGAGGGCGAGCGGCGTCGGACGAGGGCGAGGGGCGTCGGGCGAGGGGCGTCGGGCGAGGGCGAGCGGCG
>NC_091572.1:882552-886409 GCF_042767895.1 Penaeus vannamei
GACGCCGCCTCGCCCTCGCCCGACGCCACGTCGCCCTCGCCCGACGCCGCTCGCCCTCGCCTCGACGCCCTCGCCCTCGCCCCTCGCCCTCGCCCTCGCCCGACGCCGCTTGCCCTCGCCCTCGCCCGACGCCCCTCGCCCTCGCCCGACGCCCCTCGCCCACCGCCGCTCGCCCTCGCCCGACGCCCCTCGCCCTCGCCCGACGTCCCTCGCCGACCGCCGCTCGCCCTCGCCCGACGCCCCTCGCCCTCGCCCGACGCCCCTCGCCCTCGCCCTCGCCCGACGCCCCTCGCCCTCGCCCGACGCCGCTCGCCCTCGCCCGACGCCGCTCGCCCTCGCCCGACGCCCCTCGCCCTCGCCCGACGCCGCTCGCCCTCGCCCGACGCCGCTCGCCCTCGCCCGACGCCGCTCGCCCTCGCCCGACGCCCCTCGCCCTCGCCCGACGCCGCTCGCCCTCGCCCGACGCCCCTCGCCCTCGCCCGACACCGCTCGCCCTCGCCCGACACCGCTCGCCCTCGCCCGACGCCCCTCCCCCTCGCCCGCCACCGCTCGCCCTCGCCCGACGCCGCTCGCCCTCGCCCGACGCCGCTCGCCACTCGCCCGACCCTCGCCCTCGCCCGACGCCGCTCGCCCTCGCCCGACGCCGCTCGCCCTCGCCCGACGCCGCTCGCTCTCACCCGACGCCCTCGCCCTCGCCCGCCGCTCGCCCTCGCCCGACGCCCTCGTCCCCTCGCCCGACGCCGCTCGCCCTCGCCCGACCCCGCTCGCCCTCGCCCGACGGCCCTCGCCCTCGCCCGGCACCGCTCACCCTCGCCCGACGCGGCTCGCCCTCGCCCGACGCCCCTCGCGCTCGCCCGACGCCGCTCGCCTCGCCCGACGCCGCTCGCCCTCGCCCGACGCCGCTCGCCCTCGCCACGACGCCGTCGCCCTCGCCCGACGCCGCTCGCCCTCGCCCGACGCCGCTCGCCCTCGCCCGACGCCGCTCGCTCTCACCTCGACGCCCTCGCCCTCGCCCGGACGCCGCTCGCCCTCGCCCGACGCCCTCGCCCTCGCCCGACGCCGCTCGCCCTCGCCCGACGCCGCTCGCCCTCGCCCGACGCCCCTCGCCCTCGCCCGTCCCCGCTCGCCCTCGCCCGACGCCCCTCGCCCTCGCCCGACACCGCTCGCCCTCGCCCGACACCGCTCGCCCTCGCCCGACGCCCCTCGCCCTCGCCCGACACCGCTCGCCCTCGCCCGACACCGCTCGCCCTCGCCCGACGCCGCCCGCCCTCGCCCGACACCGCCCGCCCTCGCCCCACGCCCCTCGCCCTCGCCCGACGTCCCTCGCCCTCGACCGACACCGCTCGCCCTCGCCCGACGCCCCTCGCCCTCGCCCGACGCCCCTCGCCCTCGCCCGACGCCGCTCGCCCTCGCCCGACGCCCTCGCCCTCGCCCGACACCGCTCTCGCCCTCGCCCGACACCGCTCGCCTCGCCCGACGCCCTCGCCCCTCGCCCGACACCGCTCGCCCTCGCCCGACGCCCTCGCCCTCGCCCGACGCCCTCGCTCGCCCGACGCCGCCTTCGCCCTCGCCCGACGCCCCTCGCCCTCGCCCGACACCGCTCGCTCCTCGCCCGACGCCCTCGCCCTCGCCCGACACCGCTCGCCCTCGCCCGACACCGCTCGCCCTCGCCCGACGCCGCCCGCCCTCGCCCGACGCCCGCCCTCGCCCGACACCGCTCGCCCGCCCGACGCCCTCGCCCTCGCCCGGACGCCGCTCGCCCTCGCCCGACGCCCCTCGCCCTCGCCCGACGCCGCTCGCCCTCGCCCGACGCCCTCGCCCTCGCCCGTCACCGCTCGCCCTCGACCGTCAGCGCTCGCCCTCGACCGTCAGCGCTCGCCCTCGACCGTCAGCGCTCGCCCTCGACCGTCAGCGCTCGCCCTCGACCGTCAGCGCTCGCCCTCGACCGTCAGCGCTCGCCCTCGACCGACGCCCTCCTCGCCCTCGCCCGACACCGCTCGCCCTCGCCCGGACACCGCTCGCCCTCGCCCGACGCCCCTCGCCCTCGCCTCGACGCCGCTCGCCCTCGCCCGACGCCCCTCGCCCTCGCCCGATGCCGCTCGCCCTCGCCCGATGCCCTCGCCCGACGCCGCTCGCCCTCGCCCGACGCCGCCCGCCCTCGCCCTCGCCCGACGCCCCTCGCCCTCGCCCGACGCCGTTCGCCCTCGCCCGACGCCGCTCGCCCTCGCCCGACGCCCCTCGCCCTCGCCCGACGCCCCTCGCCCTCGCCCGACGCCGTTCGCCCTCGCCCGACGCCCCTCGCCCTCGCCCGACGCCGCTCGCCCTCGCCCGTCGCCCCTCGCCCTCGCCCGACACCGCTCGCCCTCGCCCGACGCCCTCGCCCGCCCGACACCGCTCGCCCTCGCCCGGACACCGCTCGCCCTCGCCCGACGCCCCTCGCCCTCGCCTCGACACCGCTCGCCCTCGCTCCGACACCGCTCGCCCTCGCCCGACGCCCCTCGCCCGGCCCGACGCCGCCCGCCCCCGCCCGACGCCCCCCCGCCCTCGCCCGACACCGCTCGCCCCCGCCCGCCGCCCCTCGCCCTCGCCCGACACCGCTCGCCCTCGCCCGACACCGCTCGCCCTCGCCCGACGCCCCTCGCCCTCGCCCGACACCGCTCGCCCTCGCCCGACACCGCTCGCCCTCGCCCGACGCCCCTCGCCCTCGCCCGACGCCGCCCGCCCTCGCCCGACGCCGCTCGCCCTCGCCCGACGCCCCTCGCCCTCGCCCGACACCGCTCGCCCTCGCCCGACACCGCTCGCCCTCGCCCGACACCGCTCGCCCTCGCCCGACGCCGCCCGCCCTCGCCCGACGCCCCTCGCCCTCGCCCGACGCCCCTCGCCCTCGCCCGACGCCCCTCGCCCTCGCCCGACGCCGCTCGCCCTCGCCCGACACCGCTCGCCCTCGCCCGACGCCCCTCGCCCTCGCCCGACGCCCCTCGCCCTCGCCCGACGCCCCTCGCCCTCGCCCGACGCCGCTCGCCCTCGCCCGACACCGCTCGCCCTCGCCCGACGCCCCTCGCCCTTGGGGAAGACGAGGAGAAAGACGATGACGATGATGATGGCAAATGTGAAGAGGAGGATAATCAAGGTGGTAATGACATGGATGATGATTATGATAATGATGATAATGACAATGATCATGACAATAATCATGCTCGAATAGAATAATGATAATAGCAATAAAGATGAAGATCACAAACAAGTTGCAAGAGCACTTTGCAACCGCACGCAGCTCCCATTCGCTCTGATGTCCATTGACGGCGTCTGGGATTTTGATATGAATGAATATAATGTATGATTCGCAATGGTGACGATAGTGAATGAATGATAATAGTAATAACAGGGTTGATAGTAATATCAATAGTAATAGTTATAATAATAATAACTATAATAATAATGGTAACAACTATCGTAATAATAACAGTGATATTAGTATTACCAATGATGATAATAATTATGACAGTGGTAATGATATCTGTAATACTGATGATGATAATAATAGTAATAACAATAACAATAATGATAATGATAATGATAATAATAATGATAATAATGATAATACAATAGTGATAATGGTAATGATAATAATGATGATAAAATGATTATGATAATAATGATGATATTAATCATAATAATGATATTAATCATAATAATGATAATAACAATAATAATGATAACAATGATAATAATGATAATGATAACAATGATAATAATGATACTGATAACAATGATAATAATGATAATGATAAAAATGATAATAATGATAATGATAAAATAACAGCAATAATAATGACAATGCTAATACTAACAACGGT
>NC_091572.1:886909-889409 GCF_042767895.1 Penaeus vannamei
CACCCTTTTTTAAACCCACGGAACGAGGGGCCTGAACCCGGGGGGGGGCAGCGACGCTCCAACGGCAGACCAAAGCCTCGCCAGGAGCCGCTGTAAGAAGGGGGCCGAGGGGAGGGGAAAAGGCGGGAGAAAAGTAAGGGGGTGTCGTCGTCCCCTGGGCGGCGGGGGGAAAGGGGCATTGCGCCTATCAGGAGGAGGGGAGGGGCGGGGGGGGAGGGGGGGGAGGGGGGAGGGGGGGAGGGGGGGGAGGGTTTTGGAAGGGGGGGGGAGGAGGAGAGGTAGGTAGGAGTTAGGAGGGAGGGGAAAGGGGGGAAAGGAGAGGAGGAGGGGAAAGGTAGGAAGGGGGGGGAGGGGGGGGTAGGAAGGGGGAGAAGGAGGGAGGAGGGGGGGGGGAGGGGGGAGGAGGAGGGGGAGGGGAGGAAGAAAGGGGGGGAGGGGGGGAGGGGAGGGGGGGAGAGAGGGGGGGTGGAAAGGGGGGAGGAGGGGGGGGGAAAGGGGGGGGGAGGGGGGAGGGAGGAAGGTGAGGGAGGGGGGGGGGAAAAGGGGGGGGAAGAGAGGGGGTGGGGGAAGGAAGGGAGATAGGGGGTGGGGGAAGGGGGGGAGAAAGGGGTGGGAGGGAGGAGGAAGAGAACACGGGGGGGGGGGGGGGGGGAGGGGGAGAGAAAGGTGGGGGGAGGAGGGGGAAAAGGGGGAGGAGAGGGGGGAAAGGGGGGGGGGGAGGAGTTCACCGTGGGCAGAGGCCCCCCCACCTGTAGGTAGCAGGGAGGGGGGGGAGGGGAGGGGTTAGAACACATCAACCTTCCAGGGTTAAAATCCTGATGGCTCAACGCGAAAAGAAACCCACACGCTTTTAATGATTAAATCCACACACACACACACACGCAATATTTTCCCCCCCAGAGAAACAATCAAATATCAATTACAAACAAATATCGAGGGATTTCCCTAAACTTTGGGGTTTTTTTGCGGTTTTAACCGGGGAAATAAGGGGACTGGGGGAACCTAATTACAACGAACGCCCAGGTACAAAAACAACTGTACTTCGTTACTTGCACCGTGCGTCGCAGAACTGAGGAAAGAAACCCCTTGATAAAAGATCTGATCGGAAAAAATGATAAAGATGTTTTTTTTAATTATAGGGTGGAGATGTAGTGTCAACCGGGAACAATGAAAAAAGGCTGTTTGGTAATGGACCTTGTAATGATGAAAATAATGAGTAATATTATTTATATGTTGGCAACAGCGATTATATTAGTTGTTTATCGTTATCATTAGACTCATAATCACGTTTGTAATGACGATGATGATGATCACAATGAAATTAATCAAAATAGGTGTATAAATTATATTAGTAACAGTGACCTCCATTGTCACACACTAGTCATGATGATATTACTGATAATGATAAAGAGTATGAATGATAATAGATGATATAAGTAATATTAGTGATAATGATAATGATGATAATGATGATGATGATGATTATGATGATGGCGATAATGGTAATGATGATAATAAAGATAATGGTGATGATAATGGTAGTAACAATTATTATAACAATAGTGATTATAGTGATAATAATGATGAAAAATATGATAATTACAGTAATCATAATGATGATAACAATGATAATAATAATGATGATAACAATGATAATAATAATGATGATGATAATGAAAATAATGATAAGAAGAACAACCACAATAATGATGATAATAATGATAATGATAGTAATAACATTGATTATGATGATAATGAGGATGATAGTGATAATAACAATAATAAAGATGATGATGAAGATGATGCTAATGATGATACTGATAATGGTAATAATGATAGTACTGACAATAATAATAATGATCAAAATAACAATGGTAATTATAATGATAACAATATCAATAATAATAACAATAGTAATAATAATGATGATAATAATCCTAATAATGATAACAAAATAGTTAACATTATTAATAGCAATAATAATAATGATAATGATAATAATACTCATGATTATAATACAAAATAATAGTAATAATAATGAAAATGAAAATGATGTTGATAATGGTGATAATGATAATATTAAGAGTAATAATAATAACATTAATAATGATAATAATAATAATAACGATAATAATGATGATAAAAGTTATGATGACAATGATTATAACGGTAAAAACAACAATAACAATAATAATAATAATAATGATTATAATACTGATAATGAAAATGGTGATGATAGCAATAATAATGATAATAGTAAGTATAATGATAATGATAACAATAACAGCAACAACAATAATGATGATAATAATGATAGTAAGGGTAATGAAACTGATGATAATGATGATGATAGCACTAATACTAGTACTGATACTACCGCTATTTACACTACTTCTAAATAATGATAATAATGATAATAATAGTAATGATAATAATGATAATAATAATGGTTATATCAAAAACAATAACAAAAATAATGATAACAAGAGTAATTACAGTG
>NC_091572.1:906909-911909 GCF_042767895.1 Penaeus vannamei
CTTTTTCCCTCCACCGCTGAAGCCTTTTTCCCTCCACCGCTGAAGCCTTTTCCCCTCCACCGCTGAAGCCTTTTCCCCTCCACCGCTGAAGCCTTTTCCCCTCCACCGCTGAAGCCTTTTCCCCTCCACCGCTGAAGCCTTTTCCCCTCCACCGCTGAAGCCTTTTTCCCTCCACCGCTGAAGCCTTTTCCCCTCCACCGCTGAAGCCTTTTTCCCTCCACCGCTGAAGCCTTTTCCCCTCCACCGCTGAAGCCTTTTTCCCTCCGCCGCTGAAGCCTTGTTCCCTCCACCGCTGAAGCCTTTTTCCCTCCACCGCTGAAGCCTTTTTCCCTCCACCGCTGAAGCCTTTTTCCCTCCACCGCTGAAGCCTTTTTCCCTCCACCGCTGAAGCCTTTTTCCCTCCACCGCGGAAGCCTTTTTCCCTCCACCGCGGAAGCCTTTTTCCCTCCACCGCTGAAGCCTTTTCCCCTCCACCGCTGAAGCCTTTTTCCCTCCACCGCTGAAGCCTTTTCCCCTCCACCGCTGAAGCCTTTTTCCCTCCACCGCTGAAGCCTTTTCCCCTCCACCGCTGAAGCCTTTTTCCCTCCACCGCTGAAGCCTTTTTCCCTCCACCGCTGAAGCCTTTTTCCCTCCACCGCTGAAGCCTTTTTCCCTCCACCGCTGAAGCCTTTTTCCCTCCACCGCTGAAGCCTTTTTCCCTCCACCGCTGAAGCCTTTTTCCCTCCACCGCTGAAGCCTTTTTCCCTCCACCGCTGAAGCCTTTTTCCCTCCACCGCTGAAGCCTTTTTCCCTCCACCGCTGAAGCCTTTTTCCCTCCACCGCTGAAGCCTCTTTCCCTCCACCGCTGAAGCCTTTTTCCCTCCACCGCTGAAGCATTTTTCCCTCCACCGCTGAAGCCTCTTTCCCTCCACCGCTGAAGCCTTTTTCCCTCCACCGCTGAAGCCTTTTTCCCTCCACCGCTGAAGCCTTTTTCCCTCCACCGCTGAAGCCTCTTTCCCTCCACCGCTGAAGCCTTTTTCCCTCCACCGCTGAAGCCTTTTTCCCTCCACCGCTGAAGCCTCTTTCCCTCCACCGCTGAAGCCTTTTTCCCTCCACCGCTGAAGCCTTTTTCCCTCCACCGCTGAAACCTTTTTCCCTCCACCGCTGAAACCTTTTTCCCTCCACCGCTGAAGCCTTTTTCCCTCCACCGCTGAAGCCTCTCCGCCCTCTTGGTAACGCCGGCTTTTCCTCCATCGGTGAAGCTTTTTCCTCTACTCCTGAAACCTTCCTTTATAAACCCCCTTTTTTCCTCTATTAGCGAAGCCTCTTCTCACCCATTAGTGAAGCCCTTTATTTTATTTATTTATTTATTTATTATTATTTTTCTTTTGGCAAATCTGTTTATTAATCATCTTTATTTTATCATTATTTTTTTTTCCTTTGGCAAATCTATTTATTAATCATCTTCATTTTATCATTATTATTATACTTTTTCTTTTGGCAAATCTATCTATCAATCATCATTTTATCATCATCATTATTTTTTTGGGGGGGGGCAAATCTATCAATCATCATTTTATCATCATTATTATATTTTCCTTTGGCAAATCTATCTATTAATCATCTTCATTTTATCATCATTATTATTATTTATTTCCTTTGGCAAATCTATTTATGAATCATCATCATTTTATCATCATTTTATCATTATTATTTGCATTTGGCAAATCTATCTATCAATCATCTTCGAGTTTTTCTTTTTTATTTTCCTTCGAAGTTTTTCTTTTTTCTTTCCTTCTCATCCATCCATCCTTCTTCCATCCTTCATCCTCCTCCTTCGTGGCGGATCCTCTTTCCTTCCCTTTCTCGCGGTGTTCCTCAGCCGTCTCCTCGAAGCTCCTTGCGCCGCCGCCTTTGTCTCCGCTGCGTCGGTTACGTGGGGTCCGCTTGCTCCTTGCTGGGTCGTGGTATCGTCATCATCATCATCGTCATCGTCATTATTATTATTATTATCATTATTATTATCGTTATCATTATCATCATTATTATTATCATTATCATTATCATCATTGTTTATAATCAGTAATTATCATCATCATCTTCATCATCATCATAATCATCATTGTTTATCATCATCATTATCATTATCATTATCATTGTTTATCACTATCATTATCATCATTATCATTATCATCATTATCATTATCATTGTTTATCATCATTATCATTATCATTATCATTATCATCAGTCATCATCATCATCATTGTTTATCATTATCATCAATATTTTTCATTATCAAAATCATTATTGATATAATGTTATTATCATTATTGATATTGTTATCATTATTATTATCATCAGTATTACTATTATTATTACCATCATTATAATCTTTATTATTATTGTTAGTATTGTTATTTTCAATATTATTATTGTTGTTGTGGTTATTATCATTATCATTATTACCATCATTACTATTACTGTTATTATCGTTATTATTATTATCATCATCATTGTTATTTTTATCGTCATTATTATCATTATCATCATTATTATCATTATCCTTATCATTACTATTATTATTATTATTATTATTACTATTATTATTATTATTATTATTATTATTATTATTATTATCATCATCATCATTATCATTATCATCATTATAGTTATCATTGTCACTATCATTACTATTACTATTATTGCTATTATCTTTATTATTATCATCATTATCATCACTATCACTGTCATTATGACTCATCAGTTTATTAGTTCATTTGTACACCATGAACTCTTGTGGTTCACTGACTCGTCTTTTATCAATAATATTTGCCATTACGGTCGAATCAGCATAAAAGTGGGTTGATTGGCCTCTGCTTTAATAACGGCTATGATTAGAATCAACATCATAAACATTTATAATAACATTAAAGGTATTTTTTTAACATTTATGATAACATTAAAGGTATTTTTTTTTCTTTTTAATTAAAGTCGTTATAATCGTATCGTAAGTGATTAGAAACTTCCTTTTCTGAATGTTGTAAAAAAATGGAGGAAAAATTATGTGGAACTGTCATTTGCAAGGAATTTATTGATAAAAATCTGTAGTGAAAGAAGACGAACACTTTGTTCGTCCGAAAGTGTGTCTTGTCTTCCGGCCGAGATGAGGCGCCTGACGCGGAGGGAGAAAATGTCCAACAAGAACAAACAGATCAACAAAACGACGAATAATTTAAAAAAAGATAAAAATTGCACGAACTCAAGCCAGAGGAAAAATGACAAAGCGCCAGCCTCCGTCTCGATAACGATTTCGTAAACGGATCGGGAAAAGTAGCGGGCCAATCGCGGGCGCCCCTATCTCGGCCGGACGCACGAGGCGCCGGACATGGCGGCTCGTTGTTAAACACCGGCTCGCGGGGATGTCGTCTAACCTCGGCCTACTTCGCGCCCAAACCGAAATCCTCGGCCGATGCGTCGCTTATTCCCGCTTTCGCTCGGCCGGGGCGAGGCTGCGAGGAGGGAGAAGGGCGGACTCGTGCAGCGGCGGAGATATTTGCCGGTGCAGCCATTACGCACGACGATGCCTTGTGGAAACTCCAAAGACGAATTCCCTTTTTCCCCTTCAACTGTATGACCCCGTTAGAGCGACTCCCCCTGGCAACGGCGCCGCGACGCTCCCGCCGGCGGAATCTCGACGGCGATTTCCCTCCCGCAGGCCCTGCAGGTGCCCGTGCCAGGCCCCTGCCATGGGAAGCACGGCGAGGGAAATAAAGGGCAGCATGGGGATAGCGGGGACATGGGTACGTGTCGGCCGGTCGATGAGACACTCTCGCACCAGCGGAGGAGAGGCCAAATGTTGTGAGAACTTGATGCGCATCTGAGTCTTCAATTGTTATCCTTATTGTTTATGCGCGGCTTCCGGTCGGCCAGGCCCTCGCAGGACCGGCGTTTCAGGACGGCCGGGCGTCCCACGACAAGGAAGGATATTCCGGGAGAGGCTCGGCCGCGGAGGGACGCCGCAAAAACGGAAAAAAGATAAACAAAAAAGTGAGAGGGTACGAATGTTTCCCATGAGCACGGAGACCGCCCCAATGGACGCCGTTCAACATCAGAAAATCAATACCTTCGCAATTGGCTGAGAGGACGTCAAGACAACAAATTTACCCCTCCCTTTTTTGGTATTACCGTCCTCTCCCTCCTTGCATTTCCCTCCCGAGCATCTCGTTTCTCCTTCGTAACCGGACCTTCCTTCTCCTTCGCTTCTTTCTCCCCTTTTTCTCGCTCTCCACCTCTCTCTCTCTCTCGCCCATACTCCATTATTAACCGAAATGACAAAAGACCCCCGCGCTAAGACAAGGGAAAGCGAGCCCGACGCCACCCGCGAGGGCCAGAGGCGACGGTCGAGGGCGGGAAGGAGGAGGACCCGCCATGGCTCGCGATAAACACCCGCCGATCGGGTTTCGCTCCACCGTCGCCGAGAGTCGTCGACCTTATTACACCCTTTTAATTAGGGTGAGATTAAGCCCAATCTCTTTATAAAGTCCCAGCTTGCGACGGAGAGGAGGCAGCGAGCGCGAGAGGAGGAGAGGAAGGAGCCCGGCGGAGGTTGCAGTCGCGGCGCGCAAAAGGCGACTCATAAACACACAATTAAGAATAATGAGTTAAATCATTGATATTAGTTGATGTTGTTGGCATTTAAGTGTCTGAACATTAAACAGATGTTCGAGTGTGGCGATCTCGGCATACCAGCCAATGCACTCGGGAAGCTAATGGCATTATGAATGTTTTCACCAACCAATCTTTTTTTTTTTTTTTTTTTTTTTTTTTTTTTTACGGAATGTGATTAGTTTGCCGTGATTTTTTTTTTTTTTTGAAAGCGAAATAATATTGCCAATGATGGGATTTTTTTGTACTTTTTTCACATTATTAAGATGATGATAGTAATGTCAGATACAATAATTATAATATTGTTGCTATGATTATAATTTTTATCATTCTCCGTTGCGCTTGTAGAGGCAGA
>NC_091572.1:916909-921909 GCF_042767895.1 Penaeus vannamei
AACGAAAGAAAAAGGAAAATGAGAAGAGAAAGAAAACGAAGAAAGAAAAAGTGAAATGGGAAAGACAAAGATAGAAGAAAAAAGAAAGAAAACGAAAGCAAGCAAATGAGAAAGAGAAAGAGAAAGAAAGAAAAGAAAGAAAAGAAAGCAAATGCGAAAGAGAAAGAGAAAGAATGAAAATCGAAAGAAAGAAAAAGGAAATGAGAAAGAGAAAGAAGGGGGAAAAAGGAAAAAAACGAAAGAAAGCAAATGCGAAAGAGAAAGAAGGAAAAAAATGGAAAAAACAAGAGAAAGGAAAAGAGAAAGAAAGAAAGAAGGAAAAAAAGGGAAGAAAACGAAAGAAAGGAAATGAGAAAGAGAAAGAAAAACGAAAGAAAAAAAAGGAAATGAGAAAGACAAAAATAGAAGAAAGAAAGAAAGAGAAAATACGAAAGCAAGCAAATGAGAAAGAGAAAGAAGAGAAAGAAAGAAAAGAAAGAACGAAAGAAAGCAACATGCGAAAGAGGAAGAAGAGAAAGAGCAAAATGAGAAATCGAGAAAGAAAGAAAAGAAAGGCAAATGAGAAAGAGAAAGAAGGGGAGAGAGAGCAAATGAGGTGAGAAAGGAGAAACGAAAGAAAAAGCAAATGCGAAAGAGGAAGAAGAGAGAGAGCAGATCGGGAAGAAGAGAGAAAGAAATGAGAAGAAGCAAATGAAAGAGGAAGAAGAAGAGAAAGAAAATGAGAAAGAGAAAGAAAGAAAAAAAGGAAAAAACGAAAGCAAGCAAATGCGAAAGAGAAAGAAGGAAACAAAGGAAAAAAACGAAAGCAAGCAAATGCGAAAGAGGAAGAAGAGAGAGAGCAAATGAGAAAGAGAAAGAAAGAAAAGAAAGCCAATGCGAAAGAGGAAGAAGAGAGAGAGCAAATGAGAAAGAGAAAGAAAGAAAAGAAAAAGCAACAAAGAAGAGAAGAAGAGAGAGAAAGTTAAATGAGAAAGAGAAAGAAAGAAAAGAAAGCAAATGCGAAAGAGGAAGAAGAGAGAGAGGCCCAAGACGGGAATTAGCGTCTCCAGCAGAGGCTTCGAGATGACTCTGTTTAAAGCTGCCGCGTCATCACCAGCCAGTCATCACACAGGGGGTCGTAAGGGTCGAAATCAACTCGATTATGACCGAGTTGCGACCCTAACGATCCCCGGCGATGCTGCGCTGATAAGGGCAGGTTTCGGTAGCAAATTTTTTTTATTTTTTTATTTTTTTATTTACTATTTTTTTTTTTTTTTTTTTTGCATTTTTTTTTGTTCAAAGATTAGCTGTTGTTCTTCTTTTCATCATATACCGTTTTCTTTAAGAGAGGAAAGGCAGTTAATTAGCTTTTTTCTTACCTTTGTTTTCGTTGTAAAATTATATATATATATATATATATATATATATATATGTATGTATATATATAGGTATATATATATGTATATATATATATATATATATATATATATATATATATATATATATATATATATATATATATATATTAAATATATATATATATATATATATATATATATATATATATATATATATATATATATATATGTGTATATATATATATATATATATATGTATGTATATATAGTGTGTGTGTGTGTGTGTACGTATATTTTTCTTTTCTTTTTCTTTTTCTTTTATTTTCTTTACATTCTATTCCATTGTTACATTTTTTTTCCTGTTCATACATGACATGAACTGCTATTTCACTGCTGAGTGTTCAATTTAATGTTCAGAGATGTAATAATTTGATAATAATTTTACCCCAAGATGAGGATACTTGCTTTTATCTCCCATACATTCAGAGTTATCTAATTGCCTAACTGTTATCTCTCTCTCTCTCTTCCATCTCCACATTCGTTAGCTTGTATTACCTTGTCATTGTAGTGCATGTCATGTTGACTTATCTTTGTATGCTATGTCTTCCTTTCGCTTTCATTTGCTAGTTTCCTGTTTCTCTTCTCTCTTTCTATTTTATTTTCTTCTATTCTTCTCTTTTCACTTCTTCCTCTCTTTACTCTTCCTCTCCCGTTTCCTCCTCCAATATTTTGGTTCTCTTCCGATTTTCCTTTTCCACTAATTCCTCTTTCTTGTCTTTTTCTTTTTTCCTCTTTCCCCTCTGCATCTTCCTTTTCGTCCTACTTTTTTTCTTCTTCTCTTCCTTCTATCCTATCCTTCCTTTTATCTCTTTCCTTCTTCCTTCTATTCTTCCTTTTTTCTCTTTCCTCCTTCCCCTATGTCTTTTTCTTTTTCTCTTTCCTTCTTTCTATTCTTCCTTTTTGTCCTACTTGTTTTCTCCTTCTCTTCCTTTTTTCTCTTTCCTTCTTTCTTCTATTCTTCCTTTTTTTCCTTCTCTTCCTTCTATCCTTCCTCTTCCCTCTTTCTCTTTCTTCCTCTTCCTCCCTCTCCTTCTCCTAGTCCTTTCCCTCCTCTTCTTCTTCTCATCCTCCTCTTCCTCTTCCTTGTCCTTTATTCTCCTGCCCATCTAATCCTCCATCAACTCATCTAATCTTCCTTTCGCCTAATTCTCCTCTACTTTTTTCTTTCTTCTTCCTTTTACTTTCCTCCTACATCTCTTCTTTCTTCAACTTCTTTCATTTTCCTTTCTTTTTCATCTTTTTTCCTTTCTTTTTTTACCATCATCTTTGTCTTCTCTTGCTTTCCTCCTCCTCCCTTCCTCTTCTTCCCATCCTCCTTCTTTTAGCTTCCTTCTTCTCCTGATCCTCCTCCTCCTCCTCCATTTCCTTCTATGCTTCCCTTCCATCTCTTCCTCCTCTTCTTCCCTCCTTCTTCCTCTTCCTCCTCCTTTTCCTTCTCTTCCTTCTATCCTTTCCTCATCCTTCTCCTCCTCTTCTTCCTCCTATCCCCTCCTCCTACTCCTTCCCCTCCTCCTCTTTCTCTCTCTCTCCTTCTCCTCCTCTTTCCTCCCTCTTTCCTCCTCCTCCTCTTATCTTCCTCCTTCTCCCTCCTCCTCCTCTTTCTCCCTCCTCTTCCTCCCTCCCCCTTTCCTCCTCCCTCCTTTCTCCTCCTCCTCCTCCCTCCCCTCCTCCTCCTCCTCCTACTCCTTCTTCCTCCTCTTTCTCCCTCCTCCTCCTCCTCCTCTTTCTCCTTTCCCCTTTCCCTCTTCCTCCTCCTCTTTCTCCTCCTCCCTCCTCCTCCTCTTCTCCTCCCTCCTCCCTATCTCTCTTTCCTCCTCCTCCTGTTCTTTCTCCTCCTCCCTCCTCTTCTCCTCCTCCTCCTCCTCCTCCTCCTCTTTCTCCCTCCTCCTCCCTATCCCTCCTCCTCCTCCTCTTCTCCCTCCTCCCTCCTCCCTCCCTCCTCCTCCTCTTTTCTCCTCCTCCATCCTCCTCCTCCTCCTCCTCTTTCTCCTCCTCCTCCTTTCCCTCCCCCTCTTCCTCCTCCTCCCCTCCTCCTCCTCTTCTGTCCTCCTCCTTCTCCTTCTCCTCCTCCTCCTCCCCTTCTTCCTCCTTCTCCTCCCTCCTCCTCCTCCTCCTCCTCCTCCTCCTCCTCCCTCCCTCCTCCTCCTCTTCTCCTCCTCCTCCCCTCCCCCTCCCTCCCTCCTCTTTCCCTCCCTCTCCCTCCTCCCTCTTCTCCCCCTCCTCTCTTCCTCCTCCTCCCCTCCTACTCCCTCCTCTCCTCCTCCCTCCCTCCTCCTCCTCCTCCCTCCTCCCCTCCTCCTCCTCCTCCTCCTCCTCCTTCCCTCCTCCTCTTTCTCATCCTCCTTCTCCTCCTCCTCCTCCTCTTTCTCCTCCTCCTCCTCCTCCTCCTCCTCCTCCTTCCCCTCCTCCTCCTCCTCCTCCTCCTCCTCCTCCTCCCTATCCTCCTCCTCCTCTTTCTCCTCCTCCTCCTCCTCCCTATCCCCTGTTAAAATACTCCATAATGCAATAATCCTCCAACTTCCATTCTCTCCCCTAGAACAATGGAGACAGGAACGCCAAAGATGAATATAGAGGAAGAGGAGATTGAGAGGAGAGAATTAGGATAAAATGGAGTAACAGGTGATAACAGGAGTAATGGAGAACAGTGTGTGAACAAGTGAACATTTTGGGGAATTCTGATAATGGGTTCTTCCTTGACCTGGAGGAGGAAGGAAGGAAGGGTGTCTGTATATCTATTTGTCTGTCTGTCTGTCTGTCTGTCTGTCTGTCTGCATGTATGGATTTACTTTTTCTGTCTGTCTGCATGTACGTGTTTATTTTTTCTGTCTGTCTGTCTGCATGTATGTGTTTATCTTTTTATGTCTGTCTGTCTGTCTGTCTGTCTGCATGTATGTGTTTATCTTTTTTCTGTCTGTCTGTCTGTCTGTCTGTCTGTCTGCATGTATGTATTTACTTTTTCTGTCTGTCTGCATGTACGTGTTTATTTTTTCTGTCTGTCTGTCTGCATGTATGTGTTTATCTTTTTCTGTCTGTCTGTCTGTCTGTCTGTCTGCATGTATGGATTTACTTTTTCTGTCTGTCTGCATGTATGTATATCTGTCTGTCTGTCTGTCTGTCTGCATGTATGGATTTACTTTTTCTGTCTGTCTGCATGTACGTGTTTATTTTTTCTGTCTGTCTGTCTGTCTGCATGTATGTGTTTATCTTTTTTCTGTCTGTCTGTCTGTCTGTCTGCATGTATGTGTTTATCTTTTTTCTGTCTGTCTGTCTGTCTGCATGTATGGATTTACTTTTTCTGTCTGTCTGCATGTATGTATATCTGTCTGTCTGTCTGTCTGTCTGCATGTATGGATTTACTTTTTCTGTCTGTCTGCATGTATGTTTGGCTTTTTCTTGTCTGTCTGTCTGTCTGCAGGTGGTGTATACATTCTGTTCAATTTGTCTGTCTGTCTGCATGTATGGATTTATTTCTATCTGTCTGTCTGCATGTACGTGTTTATTTTTTCTGTCTGTCTGTCTGTCTGTCTGTCTGTCTGTCTGTCTGTCCGTCTGTCTGCATGTATGTATTTACTTTTTCTGTCTGTCTGCATGTATGTATATCTG
>NC_091572.1:936909-939409 GCF_042767895.1 Penaeus vannamei
TATATGTGTGTGTGTGTGTGTGTGTGTGTGTGTGTGTGTGTGTGTGTGTGTGTGTGTGTGTGTGTGTGTGTGTGTGTGTGTGTGTGTGTGTGTGTGTGTGTGTGTGTGTGTGTGTGTGTGTGTGTGTGTGTGTGTGTGTGTGTGTGTGTGTGTGTATACATATGTACACACATTCATACATACATATATATATATATATATATATATATATATATATATATATATATATATATATACATATATATTAGAAAGAGAAAGAGGACAAAAAGAGTGATATATAGAGAAAGATAAGCATATATATATTTAGAAGAGAAAGAAAGGAAGAGAGAAAGAAGGAGAGAAGAAAGAGTAAGAAAGAGAAAGCATGAGAGAGAGAACAAGAAAGAGAAAGCATGAGAGACAGAAGAAAGAGAAAGAGGGAGGGAGAGGAGAGAGAGAGGAGAGCCAGACCCAGCCACAGGTGTCGCCTCTCGGACCTTAGCAATAAGCAGAGAAAGGGAAAAAGTGCGAGAGGGAAGCGCGGGCGCGCGGGGCTGGGGGGGGGGAGGGGACACCCCTTTCAGGGCTTCACGGGCCCCCTGGGGGAGGAGGAGAGGGAGGAGGGGAGAGGAAGGGGGAGGGAAGGGAGAGGAGAGAGTAGTAAGAGAGTGAGGGAGGAAGAGGGAGGGATTGGAGAAGGAGGGAGGACGAGGGACGAGGGAAAGAGGTGAGGGGGAGTTGGAAAGGAGGAAGGGAGGGAGGGAGGATTGGAGGGACAGGGCGGTGGGGAAGGGAAAGGGAGGAGGGATGTGGGAGGAAAGGGAAAGGGGGAAGAGAGGAGGGGAAGGAAAGGAGGGAGGGATGGAGGGATTGGAGGGACAGGGCGGTGGGGAAGGAGGAGGGGTAGGAAGCGATGGGGAAGGAGGGAGGGGAGGGAGGGGAAGGAAAGGGGGAAGGATGGAGGGATTGGAGGGACAGGGCGGTGGGGAAGGAGGGAGGGGAGGGAGGAGGAAGGGAAAGGGGAGGGAGAGAGAAGGGAGGGACAGGGCGGTGGGGAAGGAGGGAGGGGAAGGGAAAGAGGGAGGGATGGAGAGAGAGGGACAGGGGTGGGGGAGGGGAGGGAGAGGAGGGAGTGGACAGGGCGTGTGGGGAAGGAAGGGGAGTAAGGGAGGGGAAGGAGGGAAGAGGGAGGGAGAGGAGGGAAAGGGGGAGGGAGGGGAAGGAGGGAAGAGGGAGGGAGGAAGGGAGGGAGGGGAAGGAGGGAAGAGAGGGAGGGAGAGAGAGGAAGAAAAGGGGGGAGGAGGAAGGGGAGGAGGGGAAGGAGGGAAGGGGGAGTGGATGGAGGGATTGAAGGGACAGGGCGGTGGGGAAGGGAAGGAGGGAGGGAGGAGGGAGGATTGAGGGATTGAAGGGACAGGCGTGTGTAGGGCGAGGAGGGAGGGAGGGAGGAAGGAGGGGAAGCAGAGAGGGATTAGGAGGGGACAGGGCGGTGAGAGAGAGCAGGGTAAGAGATGGAGGGCAAGAGGGAGGGACAAAGTGCAAGGGAAGCAGAGTGGAGGGGAGACAAGGAAGGGACAGGGTGGAGGGAGGGAGGGAGAAGGCAGGGGTGGAGGAAGGGAGGGAGAAGGCAGGGTGGAGGGAGGGAGGGAGAAGGCAGGTGGAGGGAGGGAGGGAGAAGGGACAGGGTGGAGGGAGGGAGGGAGGGAGGGAGAAGAGAAAGCACTAAAATTGAGATCTGTGGGAGTGTAAACGAGGAATTAAGAGAGGTTAGAGATGGGAGGAGAAGGAAGGAAGGAAGGAGGAAGAGACAAGGGAATGGAAATAGGCGAAGAGGCAACCAGTGAATAGAAGGAGAAATATATGGGAATATGATAATAAAAATGAGTAGAATAAGGGGAAGAGGACATACAGAAAAACAGAAAGGGGAGAAAGAAACAAACACTTAGAAGGACTAACAAAGGAAGGACACAAAAATATATAAAAAGGAATAGAAAAGAAAGAGAAAAAAACTACAAAGAGGAAGATTTTGGTGAAGATAAAGAGAGGGAATGTTGATGAGGAGAGAGAAGAGGGAAAGAAAGGAGAAGAAGGAGGTGGGGGGAAAAGGGGAAGGGAGGAGGTATAGAAGGAGTGGGGGAGGAGTGGTACTTGATGCAGTGGGTGAGGTTGGTGCTTGGTGGAAGGGGGAGGGAGAGGGAGGAGTAGGGGGTGCTGGCGTGTGGAAGTGAGGGGAAACGGGAAGGAGGGGGGGGGAGGGAGGGAGGTTCTCGGTGCTCTCGGAGGTTCGAAGGGAAAGGGGGAGGGGGAGAGGGGGGAAGGACAGGCCTCGAGCGTTGTCTCTCTCTCCGTCTCTTCGCTTTGTCTCCGATTCTGTTTCCTCGACTTTCGCTTCCTCTCGTCTCTCGCCCTTCTCTCTAGGTATGTATATATATATATATATATATATATATATATATATATATATATATATATATATATATATATATATATATATACACATGTGTGTGTGTATATATATATA
>NC_091572.1:959409-981909 GCF_042767895.1 Penaeus vannamei
AGAAATAGAGTAGGAAAATTAAGAATAAATAAATGACAGAAGAAAGGAAAAGAAAATGTTGGTTTTATAACAATAATGAAAACACAGTAACAAAAAAGATGCAAAATTTTAGGGCAATGATTAATCAAAAAATAAAACAACCCTGTAATCAGCTCTATTACTTGCAGGAATAAAAAAAAAAGTATTTCCTTTTTGTCATTACCAAAATCTTTTGTCATGATTTTTATTTCTATTGCTTTAGGAGGCATGAAGAAAATATAGAGCACAGATTTTACAATAACCATAGAAATACAGTCTTTTATATCACTCCTTTTAATCATTTAAAGCATAGTAAAAAGGTGGGGTAACATGTTGCATTCCACCTCAATTTCTTAAAATGACTGATTATCAATGTGCTATAAATATTCTATTCTACTGAGGTAGAAAATGACAGAAATTTTGATATCTGGTATTTACTGATCATTATTGATTTATTCACAATTATTTTTCTCATATATACCACAGATCTTTCTTATACAAAAAACAACCCAAATAAAAGCATGCACAAACCTTATCCTTCATCAACACAGTATTCTAATTGGAAAAAATAATTATCATCACCTCACAAAATGAATTAAGAAATAAAAAGAAAACACAATTCAATCTTTCATCACATTTTTATTTCTAATACTATAAAAAATACTGCTATTTTGCTTTCTAGAATACTGGCAAGACTGCTTTGGTAAGCTTATCTGGAGGACTGAACCACCCTACCATGTGTTAGAGGGGAGCCTCGGGGGAAGTGGATCCCCATACAAAATTAGCTACAGCATAAGCCTTTATCACTGAGTCTATTGCATACAGATCCTTTAATATAGAATATGCAGTGCCATCTACACTTGTAGGTGAAAGAAAAAATCCAAGAATTGACTAATTGCTTGGACTTTTTACCCTCTTTTTATAATAATAAGTGGGAGCTAAAAAGAACCTTAAACAGTGGCTCCTTTTAGACTGTGAGTGAGCTTGCACACTAAAGTTATCTATAAAGCTGTAATATGTGAGAGTGGGTGTGTAACAAGCACATATTGTCACACACAAAAATTATGCTTAATTACTTATTCTTTTACAACTGCAGCCCTTATGATAATATGAAAAAGGTGCAAAACATGCTAATAAAAAAATCACACGAACACAAAACTCCAAAGATCTCTAACCTGCAATTATTTTGTCACATATAAATCCCAGTATAAAAAGTCACATACAAAATTTTTCAACCACTGCCTACCAAAGTCACTTTCGTCATTTAATGAGATTCAGGGGTGGAAGGCAGACTGCATTATCAAAAAACATGTGTGCTACATATATATCAAACCTTTATCTTTATTTTCATCCTCCCAACACAATACTTTTGGCTATTTCTAATTTATCTTTATTAATACAAAAAATAAACATTATTAACAATAAATCATAATGTTCCAAAGAGATTCTATAATAATCATTTCAGAAATGGGGAGTGTAATCTAACTGTACATTACAAAATGTTAACTTTGTGCTATGGGTGATCTACTGTATCAACTATATAACCTTCTGTGCTTTAGATTACATGGTGCTGGTGGAAGAAAAAACTGATAACACACATACAAAATTCATTACATGTCATTTGGGAAAAGGTACAATTTTCTTTACATAAACACTAATATCAAACAAATGTACACAATTGGCACAACAGGAAAATAAAACAAATTTTCATTACTCACTTCTTTCCCCAGTTCATATTCTAAGGTCAATTCCTAACCCATTGGTACCAGGTACATGCCCTGTCTACTGCAGCTTTCCAAACACGTATGTCTAAATGAGTAAGTAAATTTATTTTAAATTAAATTACAGAGGACACTGCATGTATAGATCACTCCTGGGGGTCAATAGGTTAATACAGCATTGATAAGCTTCAAAAGAGCAGTTCTTTACAGTAGCTTTAATCAGTGCTAATATACCATAAGTAATTAATTTATTCCTGTATAAGGATATAGATCTCCAATGTAAGCTGTCCCTAACGACATCAATCTTTATCTTTTCAACATAAAAACTTGTTTAAATATCATCTTACATTCAAACAGACATTTTACTTGAAATAAATGAGCTTACAGTATCCCATTCTGCATTCAAAGGGATACGTTACAACCTGTAAAATTAATAACAGTTCAAATATCATATGTAATATCATGCTTACATTTAATGCTGCTCGCAAACTGCACCTTGAAAGCACCACCCATTTATTTTTAGTTAATATTCTTCCTGTCAAATTTTGAGGAATAACACCATTTTTTTTCACACAATTGTCAAAATTGAAGGGGAGCACCATTACCTTTCACCTTATTACCATGAAAATTATGTCTGGGAGAAAAAACACTTGATATGTATTTTACTACTGAAATTAAACAATCTGCTTGAGCTTACATAAACTCAACATTTACCATAAATACATATAGTTGCCTGTCACCAGCACTCCCATGGGTTCTTAATGGACTGAGGACGGATGTCTATACATAATCTCTAGAATTTGTAATTACCCTAAATAAGGAAATCCTTCAAAAAGAAGAAGAAAAAAAATGGAGCACAGTATGAACTGCAAATCAAGTATGAACACATTTTATATACACTTGGCTTGGTTTTTTACATTTGCAAAATAATAACCATGATACATCAAAATTATACAATAGCATGACTTGGATCATACTATGAAAGAGGAATCTGTCCTTGCAATATGTGATGCCTCCTCACTCAATGCCCGCTGAAGGGAGATAAAACATAAGAGATAAATAAACAAGAAGATGAGAGCATGAATACACAAAGAATAAACCTCAAAATAATAAAAAATAATTGAAAAATAAAGGAAATAATAATAATAATAATAATAATAAATACTTAGCAACTTTTTCTTTCCTTTTTTTTGTTCTTTTTCTTAGGTACTTGTCGTAACACAATTTCAATATATTTCTATTACACAAAACAACTTACCTCAGCCTGAAAATAAGACAGCTCAAAAGACAGGAAATGACACGCTTTTTGCAAGGTTCATGGCTCTCAGGAAATTCATTTACATTTCCTGTCAAGCCTTCTCTCTACTTTCTGTCAAAATACTTGACTAACCATTTCGAGAACTATTTTATATGTAGTAGAGTTTTAACATCATAAACATTTCAAATAATAATAATAATAATATTTAAAAAATAACAACAATAATAATAGCAATAAAAAAATTATGAATATTATCATTATTATTATCAACATTATTGTAGTTATAATCATAATCATAACTATCTAAAATCATAATTATAGTTAATTATAATCAAAATTCAAAATCACAATAATAATGACGACGATAATAACATCAATCACAGCTGTAATAATAAACTGAAGTAAGAGCTAAATGTTCAAAAGAAATAAAATAAAATAGATGGTCAAGACCTTCAAACACAAGTAGATAAAACAATTTTCCTCCTGCGGCATTTCCTTCCCTCCCAGACAAGACTCGAATGCCTTAGCTATCAATTTAAGCCAGTCAGCAAGCTTTCCACAGAGCTGAAATGGATATCAATTATAGAAACGGCAAAATGTGATTAGCTGTTACACTCGACTCACTTTTTTTTGACACTCTCTCTCCTTTCTAATCACAACGCACTTTGAAAGAGAGATCCTAGAGCCTCATCACAACACAGCAGCATATCAAGAAATACACAAATAAATAAATAACATATAAATTAACAGACAGATATAGAAGAGAGGTCACTTATCCATGAACCAAATTGTAGAAAGTAGTGGATATCAATTTAGTTATTCTTTGGCAAAATCACCTGAACTTAACTTTTCTGTTTTGCAAATCTGTTTGCAAAATGAGACACTGACACAGAGCAAAGGCTACAAAAACATACACTAACACACACACTCTCCCTCTGACATGTTTTTTCTTTCTCTCTCTCTCCCTCTCTATTTACTTTTTTCTTTCTTTCTGATTTTCATTCTCACACTCTTACTTTTACCTTTCATGTTTTTTTCTTTCATTTTAATACTCTTCCTCTTACTCTAACTTACTATTTTCCTTCTTTCCCTCTCACTTACTCTTGCTCACTCTTCCTTTCTCCCTCTCATTTCCTTATTCATCAGTCTCTCTCTTATTTACTTACACTCTCCTACTTACTTAATTACTTCCTTTCTTACTTACAACACACTATCTCTCTTACTGACTCATTATCTCTCTCTCCTACTTACTCATACATTTTCTTCCTTACTTACTCATTATTCTCCCCTGTCCTCACCTATTCTTACTCACTCATAAGTCCACATATGCCTATTGCACCTTTGCAAACATACGCTTCTCTGTTACATATTACAAAATTTCTTTGCACAGAATGAAAATAGACAAAACATACAACTACACAATAAGTACAAAACCTATTGAATTCCCTGATGATAGTTGATTAAGTACATTTTGTTACATTAAGTAACACAAACTTCAATACTTCACACTGATGTATTCTTTTCAACTTACTTTAAAACTTACTTTTTGCTTTTCAAGACCTATATCTAGATGCCCTATGTTGCCTACATAAAACATATCTTCAATGTCTATTAGATGATGAAAGGTGAAATATTTTGCAGTTGGTAGTTCTGTAATTAGTTAGAAGTATTTGTTAAGATAGCAAATGAATAGATTAATAGATAGCAAATTAATAGTAGGTTAGTTATGATGGAAAGGAACTTCACAACTAAAGCTATTTCTAACAAACTTTTTAATACTAAAAATTAATTTGTATAACAACAACCCCCTTTCTAGAGTTAAGATAAATAAAATCAACTTTTAAGTATCTTTTCAAACCTAAACTGACAGTAAAAGAATCCTCTTCTGATAATCTATCTTTGCTAGTGATATTATCAAACATTATAATATCATTATCTTTCTCATTATCCCTGAAACTAGAAATTTCAATGTATTCATTCTTCAATGCATCTTTCCCACAGCTGAATTAGGAATCTTACGTACTTCCAATTTGCTACTAACAAAACTACACCATTAGATTTCACCACTACCTTTGTCACTTTCCTATGCTTTCTTCATGCATCTCCGTACTTTTTTCAAGCAAAATAATCTCACACTGCAAGAATCTTTGGTAAAAGAGGAGGTACTCCTAGGATAAAAAAAAAATCATGTAAGTACCAACAGCACCACAACCTCTGTGATCATTATCATCAGAAAAATAATAATGATAAAAAAGCCAAATGAAAAGGTTACTTCTCAGCCATGATAAAAAGACAGTAATTTCTTTAAGAACACTAAAATAATCACAAAAATAAACATATGATAATACAGTTCTAAAGCAGAGAAAAAATACAATCCAAGCAAATTAATTATTACATGTATCCACATGGTTCCTTTCCTGGTACCAGCATTCTGCAAATATGCTGCATCCTCATAATGTCCTGTGAAATAAAGGTATTTGCTCTAGCTTTAATTCTAAAAGCATTACAAAAGTTATATTATTCACCTTCTACTACTATAAGCAGAGTGATACCTGTAAGTATTATCTTTGGAGGCAAGTTTATTCCTCTCATTACTTCCGGGAAACCTTTGTTTTTACACAATAAACCTGCTGTTGCTCGTGATTTGCTTTTGTGCGACTAGAATCTCTACAATTTGCACTAGAGAAGACAGTTTTCACAAGTGGTTATACAGTGAATATGGTTAAGTACAGCAGAATGAAGTTATTAATATCATTCTGTACAACAATGCACACCTGTTGTTAATAAGGCAATGTAATGGAAGAAATATTCTATCACCGGGAGCAGTAATCGCAAGGGGGAAGCATTAACTGAGTTATCATCAGGTAGCCGTTTCCTACACCCAGACAAGGCGGTGCTCGGAGTCGTTCAGGTTTCTCGCTGTGTGGCCGCGGTTTGGGAGCGAAGAGAAGCGGCGGTCGTCAAGAGAAGAGGAGGAGGAGGATGATGGATCACCCACCACCGTTAGGCTGCCAAAGAGGGACATGCACACATGGTCAGGCTTCGAATACTAATCATACGTATTACCCATACAAGTTCCTTAAATGTCACCTTTGTGCACTTCCCACTGCAGTTATCATGTCTGCTTCTCTAACATCTTCAGTTGTGTGCAGCCCAGTTACTACAAAATGATGAATGAGATATCCCACCACATATTCTGAAGTTGAAGTAGTTCATAGTCCAAGAAATAAAAATGAAAAGGAACTAAGAGTGAGTAACTTTGGGTAGCAGAGGGAAAATGTGCAATAAGTAAACTAAATAAGAGCTGTGATAAAAACAATAATCATATTTCAAAGAAATAAAGAATCCATCTACCAAACAGAACTGAAAGGAGAATATTATGAACAAATGAGTCATATACATATTTACATTATTACACAGGTCTAGCATGAAAGACCAGTCATGTAAATAACATTCAATATTGACATGAAAATGCATTTTCGAGACAATTTCTATATATCCTGTATATAACATACCAAAATATTCCCTATTGTGCCAAGAATCAAGCAA
Source organism: Penaeus vannamei (assembly GCF_042767895.1). Taxonomy (NCBI): domain Eukaryota; kingdom Metazoa; phylum Arthropoda; class Malacostraca; order Decapoda; family Penaeidae; genus Penaeus; species Penaeus vannamei. The sequence continues at coordinate 965,956 of NC_091572.1, forward strand.
ACGGCCATATTTTCTGTTGTTATATTTGATGTCTATTTGTATGAGGGTTTGCAAAGTGTCCTAAAGAGTAAATATTGATAGACAATTACTAAGTGTAGACAAACAATGGGTAAAATGACGAAAAGATGGGAAGGGCTTAGGAAAACCAGGAAGCATGAATAAAACAGGTAAGCCTGTCTAATGTTATCAATGCAACAAGTTATTTTGTGTCACATTTAGCCACAACTAAAACTGGGCTACAAAAGGGATAAGTATTGTATAAAAATAATATCAATAATAACCTAAGGATTAATCCATTTGATACGGATGTTTCACTGCCATCATGTGGCCCAAAATATGGGCATTAGGTTTCTGTGAGCAGTCTGCCAGGTGTGTGGTTTGTTGGGCATGTGCAAATGAACACTCGTGTGCAATGACAAGACTCAATGCCTCAACTCTACAATGTTATTTTCTTTTTTCTGCATAAGCATTTTTAGCTTCTAAGCCATTTTCCAAAATCTATATTTGTCATTTGATTTGGTCTATCTGGATGGTAATAACAGAGTATTTTCCTTGCACAAACTACATATGATCTATCTAGGTAGCTCATAGCTTAGTGCAATAATAATAACAATACGTAAAATTTTGTTATTTATCTTCTTTTTTCCATACTATTCAATTTTTTGTAATACATCCTGCATGGTTGGTCATGGCAGGCAGCAATAGGATCCTAAACAAGGAAAGAGCAGTCTTCCTGGAGAAAACACTCTTCCAGCCATGGCTCACAGATGGAACATTCCCAACTCATTTATCAATGGAAATAATGTAAACGTCCCTTCCTAAATGCTAAATGAGTCTAATTACTGACCAAGAGCTTTGTGAACTCATGGCAAGTCTTTCCCATCACCCTGGCCTTCAGCCAGCAATTTATGTAACTACGGCCTACTGCCAGATTTTTCTATGACGCCCCTCAAGACAATTTTCTTTATGATATGATGGTCACATCATCCGGATCATAGGGGTTAAGGGGTTGAATGCCAAAGGAAAGCAGTGTTGATCAAGGTAGAAGTGTCAGTCAAGACAAGGAATTCTAATAAATAAATGAATAAAGAAATGGGAACTGTTTATGTAATGAGCTAAAACTTGTGGTAATCTCAGGTCAATTTTGTGTGCCTGGCCATATATTTAAGTCTACAGTGAATTTAATTACTATCAGAACTATACAATAATCTGACAACTTTATTATGACTTTTAAAAAACTATCTTCGTTTCACTAAAATAAACCCATTATATGGCTATAACAGTTTTTAAGTCTCCTATTACAGAAAGCAGAAGGAGAGAGGAAGATCAAGAAAAATAAATGATTTTCAAAGAACATTACATACATTCATAATCAACCGAGTCCATTATACCCAAGATGCTTCGTATTTCCATGGGCTAATCCCTTAACTCCCTCCATGATGCAAATCTCGTTCCCCAAACTGGTGCCAGAATACCAAAAATACTCTTATTATCTACATAGAAGACAAAGAGAAGAAATAAAAAACAATAATATACCAACAAGATGAAACTTACACCCACATAAATGAGCATGTATAAAAAAGGAAAGAAAGAAAAAAAAGAAAAAACAAAACATGCCTTCTTACCTAAGAGGTTGTGAACTGCCATTTACTTCCACTGGTTGTAACTGCAGTCTACCATCCCTTGTAGATGAGGGAGCCTTGTTATTGTTGTTGTTCAGAGCGGCATCCATACCCTTGCCATCGACAATGCTCTGACCAGCAGTGCTATTGTCATCGTCTGTGCTGCAAGAGCCCCCGGCAATGTTCTGATTGTCGTCCCTTGGTTTGTCACCGAAGTAGACCTCGGGAGGGATGTGCCAGATGGTAGTCCTGTTGTGGTCTTCCGAGGTGGTGAGGGAATTGTGGCTGTCGCTCTTTGTACTCCTGCTGGTGTTGCTCCCACTTGCCATACCAGACTTCTTTGGTTCCAAATTGAGCTTCAATATACCTAAAAAAAGAAAGGGAGTGTTACAAGAAACCCGTTAAAGCTCTATGCAGTGAAAGATGAGATGTTATGCCTAAATAGTAATATAAAAATTTTTTTAAGCAGTGCTGAGGTTAAAACTATTAACTCCTATTATCCAGATGATGTGACCATCACTTCATGAAAAAGTTTGACTTGAAGGGTGGTTGACACAAACATGCCCTTATAGAAAAATTTGACTGCAGGCCAGGCTGACGGCAGTGATTCGCCATAAGTGCACAAAGATCTTGGAGAGTGACTAGACTCTTTTGGTGTTTAGGAAAGTACTTTTGTATTATTTACATTCATGAACCATGACTGGAAATGCACTTGTTGCAGGGAGGGCACTATTTCCATGCTTAGGATCCTATTCCTAGTTGCTGTGACCGGCAGCACAGGTAGTATTACAGAAAAGTGAATATTATGAAAAATAAAAAATGCCAGAAATAACAATATGTTACATGTTATTTTCCTTGCATTGGTTATGGACTACCTTGAGAGATGACATGAAGTCTGTGCAAGAAAAATACTCTATTACCATCTGTATAGAGCAAATGAAAAGATAAATATACACATTGGGAAATGGCATAAAACCTAAAAATGCTTTTGCATAAAGAGAACATGCCGTTGCAAATGTATGGAGTCTTGTCACCACATGAGTGTTCTTGTGCACCCGGCCTACAAGTTGCATACCGTCAAAGCGGCAGCTCAAGTAAGCCTAGTGTCTGTATTTTGTGGTATATCATGGTAGTGAAGTATCGAGATCCAATGGATTGATAATAACATATTAGCTTTAATATGTTAAAATAATGAACTAAATATCAAATCTCTCATAACAAAATCAGTGGATCCAATCAGGAACATCAGAGCCTATTTGAAAGATTACAGTTTTCATTTTGCTTTCTTCTTTTTTAAATATATTCTTTTGTCTTCAAAATACCTTGGAAATACTGATATATGCATATCTTATGCAAAATATGTTTCAAACTTTGTATAAGAAATATTGGGAAAATGTGACACCAAATATAAAGCTGAGTAAATTAACAGCAAATATTCTTGATTTCCCCCATTAATTTTATAAATCAAATTACATTCTTTACATATGAGTTAAGAATAACATTTATTAGATTCATCATACACAGAAAGGACTGTTACAATAAATGTATAAATTCTAATCAAATTCATCCTACTATGCTGTTTACCAACTATACATTGGATCTTTCATCAGCTGAATCAATACAAATGAATGAAAATCATCTAAATTTTCTTTGAAATTACATCATTACAATTTCTCTTCATCTAAAAGAACAGCACACATTGTCATAAACATTATAGTAATACCAATCATAACCCACTGGATCTGGAAGCTTCACTACCTTCATGTGGCCAAAATGTGGGCATTAGGCATACTTTAGTGGCCACTCTGACAAGTGTGGGGCTTGTATGGTGAACACTCATGTACAGTGATAAGACTCTTATGCCTTCCCTTTGCTATGCTATTTTCTCTATTACTGCATAATCATTTTTAGCTTTTCTGCCATTTTCCAATGTCTATATTGCCATTTGATTTGCTTTATCCCAATGCTAATAGACTGTTTTCCTTGCACTGACTCTATAACATCTCTTTAGATATTCCATAACTCAGTCCAATAATAATGACAATAAGTAACACATTGTTATTTGTGTCATTTTTCAATTTCTTCCTAATGTTCAAATTTCTGTAGTACAACCTGCATGGCCGGTCACGGTGCTCAAGAATAGGATCCTGAGCATGGAAATAACATCCTCCCTTGAGCCAGCACTCTACCAGTCACAGCTCATGGATGGTACATTTAACATTAGTTTATGGATGGAAATAATGCAAAAGCCCCTCAAGCCAAATTTTTTCATGATGTGATGGTCACATCAACCAGAATCGAGGTCAATTCATATTCCAGGAAAAATTGTGATTATAAGACCATGTTAAGTATCTCTCCATGTAACACCACAACAGGTTTAACACATACAAGCAACACAAAACTTTGCACTCAACATTTTAAACTCATTGCCTCTGGGTGGCCCATATGCCATGCCAGGGATGTGTATGTCAGGCCATCATTATCTCATTATCTGTGATTTTAGTTTATCAATTTTGCTTTAACATAGATGACCCCAAAATAGCTTAGTCACCACAGAGTCAATTATCAGTTCTAAGTAAACTCTCATGTTTACTCTTTACCCTGATTTTTTGAAAAGAAAAGAAAAGAAATAAATCATATTTCTTAATGTTACGAGAGTTGATAATATCATAATAGTTCCAATGTCAATAATAATAACAGTGTTAATGGTACTGTTATTAATGGCCTTAGAAAAAAAAAAGTTTCCCAAAAATTCATGGATATGGGATATCAGGTAAGGTCAGGTGAGCCTAGTAATTGACTCCTTGGGGACTAAGAACTTGTAGAGCCTGCTATGAGTTAACAAAATTCATAAAACTAAACTGCAGTGGACAATACAATACCTGGCACCAATGGGTTAATAGCCCCTATACCATTTGGACTTTGCATAACAGCTGCCAGTTGCTTTTGCAGGAATTCAAGCAAAAATATAACACTAGGGTATCGTATCATACATATTTGTGTTTAAGTACAAACCAGGACTTTTTTAGCACATATATGACATGAGAAAACAAGCATGCCAGTTGTTTGCATGTGATGCACGGCAATTTAAATATAGCAGACGAGACCACCTGAGCTTAGCTCTTCTCCCGTATTGAAACAACTAGGTAAGAACTATATTCATGGGCACACCAGAGTTTAGGCCTTACAATGTTTAAACCATCCCAGAGGCATTGGGCTAATTAACCAAACATTTTAGTACACACTTAAACCTTTCCCACACCTAACAAAACAAAACACATTTCACAAGCACATGATAAGTATATCCAAGGCAGCCAGAAAATAAGGGGACCTGGAACAAAAGGGCAACAGAATGCTTTGAAATGGTGGTAGTTCTTTCAATCCTCTCACCTCTACAACACCCATCTTCCTTTGTATTGGTAGGCACACCTGTAGCATACCTGTCTGGAATGTGGAGATGCATGGCTGTTGGTATGTGACCACTATAATACCTGGAGATCTTTTAGTTTATTAGTATTTACTGAACATTAATGAGGGTCATGTTTGAAAAGCTTTTTTCTTCCTTTTTTATTCTTTATGCATCTTTTGGGTAAACAGTAGTAAAACTTTTTACAATAATTAGCAAAAATTCTGGAAATTCAAAATAACAATAAAAAGAACAACAAAATAAAATGTTCACTGTACAAATAATAACACTACAAGGGCGACTGCAAATTTCTGGATATGACATATATGCATATGCAAAAATACTGTTAAGGCCTATCACACTAGCACTCTTTCCTCCAATTTTTGCATTTCCACATGAATTTTCCGTATGCAAGTGGACTGGCCCTAATCACACTGCCAAGGCAGCAAATATAGTGCCAATGTAAATAAACATGGCCTAATCTGAGTGAGGTGCCAGGACCACACAAACATTCTCATACATATAATGTTATTTTAAAATAAATATAGTGAAGTATATTGTATGGAGAAATACTAAATAATATCAGTTTCTGTTTACATTAACCCACTTGTTGCAGTTAAAGTAGCATTATTTATTTTGGACTCAAGGTGCATGGGACCATGCTGGAGAGTGCACTGTGGCATTGGTGCTTTCTCTCTTTCGCACATGTGTGTTTGTTTATGTATATGAGAAAATATATGTTTGCAAAAGTCTATATAAACCCTTGTAAATATATGCAAGCATGCAAACATATATAAATGTTCTCAGAGAGAGTGGTGGGCCTGGTTTTAGCATGTCCTGAAGGCATTCAACTCCTTTGGCATGAAACACCCCATCGCTCGCACAAGCCTGGGTGGCTGGCCTAGGCCCTGGAAGGCTGCTTGTGGGACACTGGCTTGGCAGCTGATATCCCCAGGCCTGCTTAACTCCCAGGCTGCACACCTGCCCATTGCTCCGGCTGTCAATTGCACTTTGCATCATATGATGCCATCCGCGTACAATGGGTTAACTTATTCTAATAATTTATTGATCAAAAAACATTCTAACGGAATAGATCCTCTGTAGCACAAGATCAAGATGGAAATTAGTCAGGTGGAAACTGTCACAACCGTCTGGGAGGTATTAGCATGATATACTTGCAGAAAGCCTCAAATTCAGATGGAAATGTAAAAATTGATGAAAAATGTGCTAGTCTGATAGGGCCTTAATTAGATTCTTTCTGTATCCAAGCAACTAAAGGTAGACAATTATCTGTCACTCAATGCATTTGAACATAATCAGACCCTGCAGATGGCAAGGTGAAGCACTTGCTCCAATATCCACAGAGGCCAACAGGTAAGAATTACGAGCAAAGATTTCTGTGCCACCCTTTGTAGCCTAGATCAGCGAAATGCCTCTAAACTTTTTTTTTTTTTTATAAGGTCAAAGAACTTTGATGAAGAGGGTTTCAGCATCTTAAAACAACATTGGCAGAGTAAAGAAAGTCATGAAAGACTATTATAAGGAAGTCTATGCTGAAATCTGCCAAAAATGGTTATGGATAATGCAGCAGTGGAAAAATGACAAAGTTTCATTTATAATAGTTTTCAGAATCTGAAACTGTATCTGAATCTGTGACTGTTCTGCCAAGTGCGCTGCGTGTAGGCCGGGCGCACAAGAACACTTTTGTGCAGTGACAAGAATCTCTCTGCAAAATGATTTTCCATAAATGTGTTTAACTTTTTTGCCCTTTTCCAATGTCCATACTTGTCTTTTGATTTGCTTTGTCCAGATGTTAATAGACTTTTCCTTGCACAGCCTCCTCCTCATCACTCTAAGTAGTAAATAACTCAGTGCAGGAAGAGGAGGAAGAAGAGGAAGAAGAAGAAGAAGAAGAAAAAATCAAATTTAGTTAAAGCCCTGCTATTTTCCCTCTCCTACACTATACTATCAAATACCAGAATCATTTCCTCACATACTGTCATCTAGATACTTATGAATACATCCAAAAACGCATTTCCTTTGTTAAGATCTATCCCCACTTTCATTCACAAGCAACTTTTTCAACATTCTGCTCTACTGACACTGTGTATTTGATAAATGACAATAAAATGTACATTTTCTGGGACATGGAAGTGAGCTCTTGATATGCCTGCAACCAAAATTTGCTTTGGTGAAACTTTAAAAATAAGGCCTTCTTTGTAGCTGGGAGTACAGAAAAGCCAGATGGTCTGCAGTTCTTGGAGGTTTAAGTAAACACATATCACACAATTCAGCTAGTTTTTTGCCTAATCAAAATGTAATTTCAGGTGAATGTACATGACATAAATGGCCAAACTTACTTCCGTTTTCCCACAGAAAAAAGCAACACTTCCAACACACAGCAGAACACAATCTCATGAAAAGGGTTGATTTCAGTGTGTATAAACAAATATAGAAACCCCCCAAAAATATGGCCTAGAAATGACATTCCACCTTGGGAACATAGCGCAATCCGTCTCACCCTACATACTAAACTGGAAGGAGGAGAAGACTCGATGCTACTTCCAGTCCCAGCCTCTGGCTTAATGCCACCAATGAAATATTCATATAGACCTGCTCAGAATGTTATGCTACATAACATAAAACTTGCAATGACGACAAGGAATTTCTCGCATCTGGTTGGTTCATCTGTTTTCCAAACATCTGACAGACAAAACTATTCTGTCTACTGCTTGATGTGATTTGCTCTGGAGAACATCTGACTGACAGCCTACATATCAACTGAAAATCTAAAATGAAGGACAGATGCTCGTTTAATTCTATACTGACAGTGGTTGAATTTTCTGTGTGGCACTCATTCCAGTGACTACTGGCCACCGTCTAGTCTTTCCGGCAGGGCGTTCACTGTGTTCGGCTGGTGCTTTCCGCTTGCTAACTTGGGCACATAGATGTGTCTATCATGAAGGGTTGGTTTTCCATGACAGCTATAGCCGAACCCGTCAGAAAAATGTTAAACCTTTGTTTTTGTTTTTTTTGCTACTTGATAATTATTGAAGTCATATATGAACACAAAAACAATTGACACAGATTAAATGACTGCCTCTATATCAAAGGAATTGAAGCATTTTTATTATGTTTATATTATAGCAGTCTTTTATCTTATCTACACATATATGTTGCAATAAAATCCATTAAAAAACAATGATCAATATGTGGTTAGGTTATCATTTCTTTGTTAATTACCTAAAAAGCAATTAACAATGCAATCTGTTAATCAACTGTCAAACTGCTTGTACTGTTGCTAATAGTCCTCCTATAATTTTATAATACATATATATATATATATATTTTTTTTCTTCTTCTTAAAAAAAAAAAAAAAAAAAAAAAAAAATCATTAATCTCTACTATGCAAAATATCAAAAAGTACTGATGTACATATAATAACAAATAACAAGCAATAAGCAAAATGTCACTACAATTCCTATGAGAGACATTTCCTCTAGAGCAATCCCTACCAACAAAGACATTACATAACCAGTACTCACTTTCACTCCTCATCAAGGACTTCAGTGAGGTGATAAGTTCCTTCGCACGGGTTGCCAGGAACTCAGAAGTGTGTGACTTCCCTGGCGATCCCCCTTTGTCCTGACTCCCAGATGCTGCGGCCTCACTGTGGCTGGAGCGCTGGACTTCAGTGGCAACGCAATATGTGCTGGCTGCACGACTCACTCTGGAAATGGTTTTGATGAATGTTGGGATACCAAGATGAGAGTTATTGGTGTGTGTGTGTGTTTCCTATTCAATCTGATTTCATGCCTGAGGACTCTCCTATTTCAGGATGTGGTGCCCTCAATGAGGAAGAAGAGGAGGAGGAGAAGGAGTATGACTAGCATATAAACATAATTGTGTGCAAGCCAATGGAGTACAAAATGGCACCCACATGGCTTAAACCTAACGGTTAGACAGGGTGTCTGCCCCTGAGGAAAAGCATAGTGAGCTCGTCACCACTTTGTCAAAACCTCCCACCTTGGACTTTGGGTTGGGACTGGGCACTACACTGCTCAATAATGTTCCCCATTCTTATTTTCTTTATCTGTTATACTCTTTCAACAAATAAAGAGTCGAGCCCTATCAAAAAAAAAAAAAAAAAGGGGGGGGGGAATGCTCTTACCCCCACTTTCTGCCTGAGGCCTCATTACTGCAAGAAACACTGTAGGAGACAGTCTTGCTACTCTGGTACACAATCTTGAAATATCATTCACTAACTAAATAACTGATCTCTTGTTTTTAGAGAGTTATATTGATTACACTAGAATGATTTCAATGTTTTAGTGATTTTCTCTCCCTGAAAATTAGTTTATTTTGATTTTTCAGTTATTTAAAAAATTCTCTTCTCTTACAAGTTTCGCTGACTGTTGGAAATTCACTTGTGGTTACTCTTTTAGTCTGTTTAATTTTCTAACCGATTTAGTTTATCTCTATCAAGAATGTCATATCATTTCAATTCTACTCTTATAGTGACCTTATGGCTTTTGACATGACCTTGTAGTAGACAAGCTTGCCTTTCCTGTAGTTAGGTGTTTAATTTTTGTACCACCATAGATAGCTTTGTTACATTGCTTTAAGGTGACACGTTCTATTGGCACTTTGGTGGAGTTTGTAACACGATTTTACACTGATTACAGGATTCATTGTTAGTATCTTTCCCTCATCATAGCGTACAGAGATCCAAGATATAACCCAAGGTTGTGTGATCCACCTAATAGAGCTTCATTGCAATAGTATATGAAGTTATAGTTAATGGTTGGAATAAATAGATGTGCTAGACATCAAAGGTCATATAGCATTATGGGAAAAGTATTGTGGCAAAAAGGGTAAAGAAGAGTTAAAGATTAGGATAAAATGTAATTAGAGCATTAAGCATATGGAATAGAGCAGAGATTAGTAAAAAAAAGAAGGATTAAGGGGATACGGCAACTGAGTAAATTGTAGCGAATCTGTGACTGGGGAAGGAATAGGGACAGAGATGGCTGTTGGAGAAGTACAAGGAGAAGAATCCAGGGGAGTGTTAGATGTCAAAGATTAGAGAGTGTTATAGGATATTATGGTAGTGAAAAGGGAAAAGAGGTGTTTTTAATGTTGCAAAGCAGAGATTAATAAAAAAAGGAAGTGTTAAGGGGATAGGGGGATTGACTGAATTATTCAAAGAAAACAGAGGTGGCTATTGAAGAAGGAGAAGAATCCAAGGATGAGCAAAGGGGACTGGAGCAGGTGATGAAGTATCAAGAAGAGTGTCAGGAGGGGAGGGGTCTGGAGAAGGACCCTGTTGCGACAGAAGGGATTTCCGTGAGCATTCAGAATGGGAGAGTTGGGAGAATTGGGAGAGTGTAGGAGGAAGGGGGTGGGGGGAACTTGAGGTGGATGGATATCAACAAATAATTTAAATGTAGTACGAATTGGAGGATGGATGAGGGAGTAGAGTGTTACCTTGGGTTATCTTTCGGAAGTTTTGGATGTCTTCCAAACACAAGCCTCTTGGAGTGTGAATTAACTCATTGGGCGCTTAGAAGGAGACTTTGGCATTATTCCCATCAATAAACTAATGTGGCAGGTAAGGTGCTTAAGCAGTGCAAGAAAAGTAAGCAATTACCATCTGGATAAAGCAAATCAAAAGACAAATATGGACATTGGAAAATAGCAAAAAAGCTGAAAAGCTCTATGTAAAATAACCCTGCAATGCGGAGACACAATCTTGGCATTGCTCATGGGTGTTCCCATGCACGCCCTATGCACCGCACGCCTGGAATATTGGCTGCCAAAATATCGCACTGCCCGTATTTTCGGCACCGTATTTTCCATGATGCAACCGGTTCCAACAGGTTAAGAGATGGGTGAGTTTCGGCAGGAATGGGTTTGCTAGTAAGGCCTGTTGTGGTAGATGGTGCACGAGCTAGGGCTTCAGATGTAACTCTGACACGGTATGAACAATTGGAATGGCTGTGAAAGGAAACTTTGCCTACTTGTTTTAGGAGACATTGTTGAAAGAGAAGGGAATTAGCATCTTTTGAGTGAGACCCTTTGGTGTGAGACCCTATTTATGTCTTATCATAAATGTAGGACTAGGTGTTTACGCTAGAATCATTCTTCACTTATCAATCCCACCCTTCTCACTTTCATGGCAGTCACTTGCATGTTCTGGGTAAAATTTTAGGCAATTGTATTATTTCATGATCGATAGACAGATAGATTGATACCCGTTTGAGGTCACTCACAAGGGCTTATCACAGATTCACAGAGGAGAGTGGGTTATTTATGGTTTGTTACCCATCTCTTTATTCAGTTTTCCTCATTTTGTTTAGTAATATAGTGAACATAGTGAACTTCGTCCATGAAGTCTTAAGGAGTCTAACATGCGTATGCTATTCGTATTTACCTAAGCGTATCAGAAATCAAAATTAGATAAAATTGTGGATTGTGTGGTACATTTTTTTTTTTAAGCTACGAAGACTTGTGCTGCAAAAAAGCTGGCAGGCAAATTTTTCCTGTTACTGCTGACTATTATAGAAAACATATGTATTACTGTTTACCTCCTTCAGATCTAAGTCATACGTATAAGCTGTGACTTAAAGTAGAAAAAGAAAGCCATTAACTCCAAAGGGTTTGTTTACAATTCATCCATTCACTCCCAAATTTCGTGCTATGGAGGGGCTACAAACTTATAGTATGTACGTTACTCATGTCCTTGATTTCAAAGAATATTAGGTAAGGGAAATCTGCATGGCTGAACTTTCAGAAATCACTGGTCTTGCTCTAAAGGTACAAGCACATCATAGGATGCAAGCAATTTTTTTGGACAATGTATCAGATTAAAATGCATCTTCTGTAGCAAAAAATACAGTAATAAATGATTCTCCAGGATTTATGTAAATTCTGGCATTATCCCTTTGAGTACCTACCCTGGAGGCAGAGGAGATTGAGGGGGTTATATAGATAAATATCACAAAAAAAAAAAAAAAAAAAAAAAAAAAAAAGCCACCGATTTTATTTGGATATCTGATGTATTTCAATTCACTTAGGACGGGTATCACACATACCAGACACAAAGAAAAGTAAACATTACTGGGCATCCTGCCGGTGTGATGCTAGATTGGAGCTTGCGCTCTGATTTTGTCACCCGTGGTGGGTGGTGCACAGGCAGGTTCCCGGACTCGCCCGTGCGCCGATCTTGAAGCCGCCCAGAAAATATTATTTTCGGCTTGAAAATGGACTGTCGCTAGTGGTTTAACATTCGCATTTTTTCAGACCAAATTTAAGTCTCCGACTTATAGAAACAAACAAACAAATGACTCCCATGAAAAGGGGCAAATTCAGACCCAAGACAATAAGACTGTTAAATGAAATTGGTTGTTTCTTGTTTTAGATCTCTTCTATTAATGTTTTCTTGAGTGTACATTTGTTTACATGGTTATATGCATGTAAATTAATGTAAAGGTACATGGAATTGTACGTGTGTATATATATATATATATGCACATGTACCCATTAGATCCGTAATGTTTTATCTTATGTATCCATTTTCTTTTTATGTGATGCCACCTTGAAACAAGTGATAAATGTTTAGTCACGAGTGGAGTATCTGTAATGGAGAGACAAGTTGTTTTTTGTGTGTCAGAAATAAGCATTCAGAAAGCATTGATATATCAAAATTATTTTGAAATACAAATCGCTTATTTACGTTTGTCGTGGACGCTTCGTCTTGTGATGTAACATTAGGTATCAGATATTTGTATGTCTATCTTACGAGTCTACACAAATAGATTATATTTCATATCGTCATCACATTTACTATTTTCATAAAATGGATTTATAATGACATAATGATGTTTAATCGATTGTTTAGTTTCAAATGGAAGCACAAATGTAAAATTATTGCAATCAGAAAAGTCTAACACAGCCATTGACACAGGGAGCACTCAGCCTGTGTGAATGTCTATTTGTTGCGAGTTTATTTTTAGAGATACAGACTTGTAACTGCTCATGCATTATCATCAAACCCTAAATATACTTGTATAATAAATATGTCAAGACCGAATAATATCTATTTCACTTTATGGGAAAGAAATTTTAAGTCAAGTAATTTTTTTTTTTCTTTTATAATAAGACACTTTTATCCTCCTATGATCCATTTCAATAGGTTAGGTCATAATACAAGTGAGAGTGCGAAAGGGTGAAAATCGCCGACACAGCGGCAGGGAGACTTGGGTGTTTTCACCTCACACACTGCCTAAACTTTTCATTGTGGGAGTTTAGATTCGCATGGGCATTTTTACAATCGTATATGAATATGAAACTGACCATAACTCATTTTCGACCAATCTAACCCAAAATTCCCCCCCCATCACCAGGGACGGTTCCCCTAAACCTTAGCCTCCAAATGAAATGGGGTTCATGGCATAGTTGACTTGGTCATAGCTCTGTTCACATCATGAACAAACTTGACCGTGGCTCCAGGTGACAGCTCAATCATGTCATGTTAGTGTCATGCATGCATTACATTTTATGCTGTTCGTTGTAAGGTAACTTCATACCCACATCCCACATGCTCTGGGGCATTGTCTGTGGGAGATCAGGTCTTGTATTGCTCTGATTAGCTATTGTTTTGTACAAAGGGCGATAATTAGCAAATAAAAGATTTGCCTGCCAAGCCTGGAATATATCACACACCAAAACATTGCACTCTCTTGCTGTTGCTGTGAACCTGTAAGTAACCTTCACTCTAGTTTACATGATCAGTCTCCTTGTGTCATCTAATTACATTGTCAAATGGAGCTCTGCCCGCATGACTGCTTTGAAGCATGACACACAAAAGGGAAGAATGGAAGTCGTCAGAGTAGCAGCCTTGTATATAACTATATACTATCTCTTATTTCATAATAAGATTTGCAAAAATGAATTTATTTTTTTTCCATTCTTGAATAAACCACATTCCATTTTGTACAGTGTAACACACCTAATTTATTGAAAAGGACTCTAATGTACATATTCAGGTTACTACAGATTTGAACTAGCAACTAAAATGAATATCATGCATCTCTGAATAAGAAAAAAACATTGAAATTATGGTTTGGATACTAGTGATACAAAGAGAAATCACATTATTTGATCGTGTGGCATAGCAAGTGTGACAAATTGACTGTGTTTGAAATAGGCCCCAGAGGCAAGCCCAGTTGGCCATGTATCCCCAAAGTGGAAACCATTTTCCCAGGGGCACTGGGCTAAACAGAACCAACAAGAAACATTCTTAGCAATATAACAAGCTACAAATGGGAAAAAAAGCTGAATTTATTTAAAACATGAAAGACTGAAGTTATTTTTTATTAGAAAAAAGGTAAGACTGTGTTTACCCAATGGCCAACAGCTGGTTTGATGGCTTATACCTTGCTTAAGTTTTACTGTCTTGAATTGTTTATCATCACTGAATAAACGTCTGTGAAGTTAGACTCAAGAAACTGCACTTGCTCATTTCCAGTTTAACACATCTTTAGGCTATATTGTTATAAAGCTTCAGCCTGATCATGTGAGCTGTCAGTGTGAACATGGATTTAAACCAAAGCCTCCAGGAGACTTTGGTGTATGCATGGCCTCTGCTCCATGGAGGATGTGCAGCTGACTGGACTTGCCTCTGTATCACCTACATCCCAAACATTATCTTGATGTGTTTGCATATTCAGATGCATGATATGAATTTTTGTTGCTAGGTCAAACTTATAGTAGCCTGATTATGTAAATTAGAGTCCAACTTAATAAATTATGTGTGTTACACTGTGTAAAAGATGGAATGTGATTTTCTCTCATTTTCACAAACCTTGTTCATACAAGACTAGATTGTTTGCAGTTATATACAATACTGCTATTCCCACATCTTCAGTACTTTCCTTTTGTATGCTACACTTGAATAGAGTCACTTTAACAGAGTGCTATATGAAAATATGAGTAGTTGACCTGAGAGACTGATCTTGTAAAATGAGAGAAATTTATGTACAGGTTTACAGTAGAAGCAAGAGAGCACAATTTTTTTGGTGCATGATATTTTCTAGGGATATAGGCAAATCACATATGTGCTAAATATTGCCCCTATTAAACAAAACAACAGCCAATCAAAGCATTTCACATTCCACTCTCCCTCAGGCAATGCTCCAGGGTAAGTGACATGTAGTCATGAGGGTACTTTATAAAGAACAGCATAAAATGTAATGGGCATGCATCAAAGCAACAAGACATGAGAGAACTGTCAACTGTAGCCCTGGCCAAGTTAGCCAAGAGGGAATAGCACTTCATCCACGACCAAGTAAGCCATGCCATGAAATACAGATCACTCAGAGGCGTTGGATTAACCCAATGCCAGTGGGAAAATGTAGTGTTCACTGTACTTTTGTTTGCGAAATATCTCTATGCACAGATGGCTCCACAAGTGCTCAGCTATGAAAGAGCTTACTAGTAGGTCTTGTGATTTCACCTGACTTCACCTTCCCTGAGTTTTCTGGGAAATTGTTTTTTCATTATTGCTATTAACATTGATCCTGTTATAATTATTACAGACAACATATCTATTATAATTTCATTATCCTTACTAATAGCAATAAATGATATGAGAAAATATTTCCTAAAAATAAAAAAATTTGGTAAACAGGTGAGATAGGTAATACCGGTAACTGACTCATTAGTGATTAAGTACCTGTGAAGCTATCTATATATACAGACAAATAACCCAAAGTGTGTGAGGATCCATGCAAGCGGCTGTGGAAGGAGTGTGCAAGCTGCATCATGCCACAATAGCCCCCAGTCCAAGTCCTGCTTAAAAAACAGTGTTTATTTAGTATTGTAGGCATCATGCCACAAAAGCACTCCCCCCCCCACCCCATTCTA
>NC_091572.1:991909-999409 GCF_042767895.1 Penaeus vannamei
TACTCCAGAATATAATCTTTGTAAGATATACATACTCCAGAATATAATCTTTGTAAGATATACATACTCCAGAATATAATCTTTGTAAGATATACATACTCCAGAATATAATCTTTGTAAGATATACATACTCCAGAATATAATCTGAACTAACTGTCATGTAGCCTTGTATGACAAATTTATCAAGGAGAGGAATACAAGGTTAAGGGAACCCTACCACTTCTAAAATGCCAGAAATGCAAATTATTGGCGTTTTTATATCCACTACCTATGAACTTTCTCTCACGCACAAGAATCTCCTCCACACAACTTTCCGGCAAAGTTTTACCCAAATGAATTCTCCTACATCGCAGAACCAATTATGGCTAAAGAGTGTAGTGAAAATGAGGACACTTGGCTAACCACCTGTCCAGAATTGCCATTTTTACTCTACCATACATTGGTTATTGCAAAACAAGAATATTTTACGTTCACCCCATCGAATTTAGATGCAATTTCATTGACATTCAAAGTAAACAAATACAAAATAGACAAGAATGTCAACTTTGAAATGCCAATCTTGGTTCAGTCAACAATTTTTAAGCCATGAAGATCAGACTGTGGTTATTTCATTTGGAAAAACAGTTTCTATTTTTTCCATAAAAGGAGAAAATACAAAGATCTTTTTTTTTTTCTTTTTACAGAAATGTACATGTTTAGAGACCAGCAAGTTTATGATAAGAAAAAAATAGCCAAGACATGGACTCTTGTAAACTTATTTTCTTAATAAAATAAGACGAACATCATCTCTAGCTTGAGCTAGACCTTGCAGAGCGCTTTTTTTGTTTGTAATAACTCAGAAACTAATTTACAGATTTGTAAAAAAAATAATAATAACAAATAAATAAATTAATTAAAATTTAAAAAAAAATTTCGAGATCTTCATCTAACAATAAATCATCATCATCATACCAACATCAATATCAATAATAATAATAATAACACAAATATCAATATCAAGAATAGTAACAAAACAATAAAAGCTAAGGGTTGTTTTATGCCAAACCAGCAAATAAAAGCCTTTCTTTACCTGTGCATCTTTTTCACCCCCATTCACATTTGGATAACCATTTTCAATTAACTTTGAAGGCTTGTGCTTCTTCACTCTTTCTTGAAAGTCTGGAATTAGAGAATTACATTTGTATTAATAACTCACAAACATATTCATAACCAACTACAGTAAAAACATTCAGTTCTACAATTACCTACAAAAAAAATATGAGGGAAATATATGGAACACTGAACAACTTACCAGAGAGTTTCACAAGTTTTCTTCCGTCACTGGTTATGAGGGAGCCCAAGCTGTGCCAGTCTTGGAGGGAGAAGTTGCTTCCTCCTTCCTCACAGAACTTTTGTAGCCGCTCGTATGGCACGAAAACTTCCTCTTCATTAAGTAGCTGACTGTAGAGATTCCTGGTTGTAGATTTAGATTCTCTCGCCTCCTGCTGCAATTCCTGAGGTTCTGGCACCACATCAAGTATTGTTGGAAGTGAAAGAGGCTCAAAGCCAGGCAGTGAAGGAGACCTGGTTGAACTGGTATTTAGGCTCACGTACTTGTCTTGACCGAACCCTGAGAGTCTTGCAGGCCTAGCATTCAGACTAAGGAATTCATCATTCTTGAAATAAAACTGCCCCTTGGGGGAGCCCACCACCACAGGCAGGCTTGCCCGTCTGTAGGAGTCTGCCAGAGACTTAGCATAGGAACTTTTGAAGTTTCTGGTGGGTGATGCTGTGAGAGATTTATCTTTTAGGAACGAAATATCTGTGGCAGCTTCAAACTTTTCCCTTTTCTCTTCTTCTTCCTCCTCCTCCTCCTTATTAATGCCCTTAAGGTGGTCGAGCCCATTTCTGCCTGACGACGGAAAATCCTCGCCATCTGCCCCACTGTCACTGTCAAACTCTATTGGGCTTAACCGAAAGACCTTACTCTCTGAGAAAGGTGACGACTGCTGGTTGCGCTCAGCAGAGCACGCCTTGTGGGTGCTCTCTTCAGACGACATCTCGTCATATTGCTCAGATGACTCATCCTGGTGCTCATCTACATCCATCCTGCATTATGGTTGTGCTGAAGGGAAAAAGGGAGAAGTCAGAATTACATTCAGATTTTCTCCATCTGGAAAGCCCTATTCT
This sequence comes from Penaeus vannamei, assembly GCF_042767895.1. Taxonomy (NCBI): domain Eukaryota; kingdom Metazoa; phylum Arthropoda; class Malacostraca; order Decapoda; family Penaeidae; genus Penaeus; species Penaeus vannamei. The sequence continues at coordinate 994,079 of NC_091572.1, forward strand.
CCGATAGTAGCGGCTTCATTTATATGGTAAAGATTTTAGGCATTGGCACCTATAATGAAGGTAAACCTTCAAAATTTTAATTTTTTTTATAAATCTTAGCAAAATAAAAGCTTTTAGGTGCTATATGTCGCTTGCAAACTACCGATCGAGCCGGGCACAAACAGGGGAAACTGCCGGTGCGCGCCAACAAGCCCGTGCATACGTCAACTTGCCAAAATTTTTAACCGTCGGCGATGGGTTAAAATTTTCATCTAAACCTATATAAATATTTAGAGTTCCACTGGTAAAGCTAAAATCACTTCTCAATATCTCTGAGATTGTCTGCAGAAATCTACTGTTTCATTTTCTTTTTCTCAGCAAAAGGCATTCCTATATGTTTAAAACAAAACTTAATTTAAATTCACTATATAACCCTTCATTAAATTCAAATGGAGCACATCGTTCCTTACTTAATAACTCTATCAAAGAATAACAAAAGTCGGAAGTGGCCTATAAATGTATTATTATAGACCATTACCGAGCTCCACCTTTCTTGCACTATTGATATCACTGTTATAGCTTATTATTTTACAAAATGATAGCTCTGTAATTGTGTCTTGGTAGATAATTGTTTTAATCACAGTCATGAATTTTCAAAAGACCTAAAAATCTACAACTGTTAGCAAGATTTAAGATCTATGTAATTTAAACATCAATTTCTATTTCATGCAAAAAATAACTAAATAAATAAATAAAAATAAAAAATAAAATGAAAAAAAGTAACATTTCAAACTCATCAGATGAAAAAAATTAAAAAGTAGCCTGAAACATTACACTGATTTTCAGTTTATTTTCTGGTAATGTTTCCTTTCTATTCCAGTGTACATGTCACTCTGTTAGTGTTTATGTTAAATTTTGATAAGCTTTTGACTTGAAAATCTCTTCCATGACTACCTAAGCCAGTAGATTTCTCAGGAGAGAAGGAACCCTGAAAAAGTAATATTTCAATTCACTGGATCCAGGTGCCTCACGGCTCATATGTGGACAAAAGTTAGACTTATGTGAGTTGTGACTCTCCTTGGTGTGACTTGCAAGCCCAGCCCACAAAGACTCATGCACAGTATCGGGATTCCTTGCCTCCTATTTGCTATGCTATTAGCTTTTAATTTGCATACATTGTTTTATCATTTTTCAAGGTCTATATGTCATTTGTTGTGCTGTTTAAAGATGGTAATAGACTGTCTTCAATAACAATAACAATAAGTTACAGAGTGTTACCTATCTAATATCTTTATATTTTCATGATATTTAATATTCTATAAAACACCCTGCCCTACCAGTCAAGGCAGCAAGAAAAGGATAGGATCCTACACCTTGAAATATTGGCTTGAAGATGGTGTATTCCACCCTCGTTTGCTGATGGTAATAATGCAAGAGTCCCTAAAGGCCCATGAAGTGTAATTTCCCATGACCCGCTCCCTAAGCCAAATAATTCGAAACAACACATTCTCATCACCTGCCATAATAGTCCATGACAACACTTTCCCGTCACCCATCAATCAGCAGATTTTTTTTCCTGATATGACATCACCTTCACTCATATCCAACATGTTAGTGGATCTTCAGAACATGCTGTCTGTACCCACACGTTTTATATTTTGTACTTATTTAAGTATCTATATTCAGCTGCAATATTTCTACACAAAATCATATCTTTTTGGTTACATTTTGAAAGATTTTGCTGAAAAAAGACGATTATAAACAATACATGATAACTGAGCAGCTTCCAGTTCAAAAAATGATTTTTATTTAATCATTATCTTATCAAAACCATGATTTTGATGCACCAATACTGGCAAAACAATAAATGAAAAAGTTACCATATATACATATTGCTACATATACTTCGGTGTTTAGCATTTTACAATAAGCTAACCCTGTTGGACCTAGGTGACATGACAGTCATGTCATGAAAAAATCTGGCTGAGGACTGGATGAATGGAAAAAAAAATTGGCAAGGTGAGGTGACAGGAATGTGCCGTCATTGAAAATTTTGCTAAAGGCGGGGGCACGAGGTAAGACTCAACATGAGTGCATAAAGTTCTTGGAAGAAGATTAGACTCGGTTGGTATTTAGAAAGTGGCTCTCACATTATCTCCCCCAGTAAACAAAGGTGGAATGTACTATTTACAAACCATGGCTGGAAGAGCACAGACTCTAAGAAGGACATTATTTCCAAGCTTAGGATCCTACTCCTGCATGTATGACACAAAGAACACAATGTTGTTGTTACTGCACTTAGTTGTAGACTTCCTAGAGAGATAATATAGAATCTGGGCAAGAAAAACAGTCTACTGCCATATTGCTATAGCATATCAAATGACAAATATAGGCCTTGGATAATGCCCACCCACAAAAAAAAAGGAATGCTTATCCTGAAAAAAAGATAATAGCAATCTGAAGAAGAGACAAGGGGTCTTGATAATGCACATGAGTACTCCTGTAGCCCAGGCTACCAAGCCACCACCTGGGAGAATGACCACTCAAGTAAGCCTAGGCCTAATGCCAGGATATTGGTCCACAAACAGCCTACAACTGGATTCAAAGGGTTACACCAAATTTTTGCCCATTTCTATCTATGTATTTAATACTTAATTTTGAGATCATCAGTAATATTGTATTCCCATTCAAATCAACCGAAGTGATACATCATATACTCCAATAATATAGTTTTGCCATAACAACATAGATTAATGTAAATGCCGAAATTAGTTCATTCTAACTTAGACAAAACATAACATACTTAAAGTTCGAAAGATTATCGAATGTATCAAATTAAACCAAACCAAACTGACCCTAATCAAATGTATCCCAACTTGATATAAACTAAGGCAACTCAGGGTAAAGTATCTTAACAAGCACGTAAACTAACATAGACATCGCCACCTTATAGAGCATAAGAAACAGAATCATAAACAATACAACTACAGCTGCTGTGCCACCATATTTACTGCAAAATGATGAAAATATTCGGTACATATCACCACTTACTCATTCTTAATGTTCATTGACAGAAAGTTCTAATAAAGGCAAGGGGGGGGGGGGGTTGTACAGCGGGGCTTGTCTCATCTACGGAATAAATAGAGAGTAAGAAAGGCAAGATTTGGGTAATTTGGTTCACATGATTCCCTGGTTTTGGGACTTTGTCTCTGTAGGGTGCAATGCTCTCTGTAACAAATACTACTGTGAAACCTATACAGAAAAATTAATCTAAGGTAAAAAAAAAATATATATATATTCACCTACACCGGTCTCTACAAAATGAAACCATAATATCACAAAATAAGAAGAAAGTAATGCTTTACTGTAAGATTATTCTGAAACAGGCTAGATAATCCATGCTCTTTGATGATAACTTTAGCCCTTATCAACAAAGGCAAGTAATTTTAACAGGATCAAAAGGGACAGAGGAACTCTCTAAAATGATTATCACAAAGACGATATAAATTAACACGAATACAGATGAAAATAATAATCTGGCCTCCACATTTTGCCCTCCATCAGTGGCTAACAAATTGCCACCATGTATTGTCTGGCTACACAGAGTTACAAATCTCCTTAGTAATTTACTTCTGATTAACAATCATTCCTGAAAATACATGGCTCAGGTTAGTTAGCCATTGTTGCTGCCATGGCAAAAGGTCCTCTCCTGAATCCTATACAAAAAGCTGTGGGATTTACCATGTAAGTGTTATACTTAAAATATATACATAAGACAAACACACACACAGACACAGACACACATACATGCGCATACACACACACAGCGCACACCCACACACCCACACACAAACACAAACACACACACACACACACACACACACACACACACACACACATACACACACACGCACACACACACACACACACACACATATACATACACATACACACATACACACAAACATACAAACATACAAACATACATACATACATACACACACACACACACACACACACACACACACACACACACACACACACACACACACACACACACACACACACACACACACACACACACACACACACACTCAAAAATTATTTTTTCTTATTTACATTTACAGCTGTTGCTTTTTGTACACGTGTCAATTCAATCACAATAAAAACAGTCATACAGCAATAATGATAGTACGGCTACATTTTTGGGTAATTCTTTGCAATACAAATGCATTTGTCAGAAACAAATTCCTCATTTATATATCAAAAAATTTAATCAAGTCTAAATTGCCATGACTGGGAATGTCGTTCGGGTAGTGCCCAAGAGGATGGTTGTTGGACAGCTCTAATCCTTAACTCTGCTAACGCTTCAGTCATTACAAACATCACTTTACTATGTATATTTTGGCAAGGTAGACCTTGTACATCTGTCAAAGAAGGAACCAGTCTAAGCTCTTGTCTTGCCAGAATAAATGTGGCAGTGGTACGTTGGTCTTTGCATGAGTGCATAGAACAGAGGTCACAGCAATCGAATACCAATTCATTATCACAGACATTATTACAATGGGCATCAGACTGCAAGTGTCACATAAGTTTTGTTTACAACTTTTTCTCCATTAACACTGAGCATGAAATAGCTCACGCTACAACTGACTTGGCAGATGCCAACCCATTACCTAAATTTGCATATGCTGAATATAATGAAGCGCATGAAAACGTGGCCTATAAATCTTGATTAATCTTTACAGTATGGATGCACTAATATAGGGCAAAATGAAGATGTTCTTGTAGAGGACAAAAAGTTGTAGTCATTGGTACAAGAAATCATCTGCAGACACAAATGATAAAGCCACAAATAAAGATAAGAAACTGCAGAAAGTGCTGCTCACTGCACAAGTTTCAGCTCTATTATGTTGTGCATACGAGGCGACAACAGGGCAAAGCTCCCCATCAACCCTTTCTATGGATGGTACCTGAAGGGCATGACCTGTCCCGGGCGTGGAGTTGGGGGCTTAGTCTTTGGCGAGTTCCTCCATACTGTAAAGAATTACCAAAATCTTCTTTTGAGTACTATACAAAATTCGTGAAATACCAACGAGCACTACAGTACTATGACTAGACCAAAAGAGTTAATGTTTTGGTTACGATCTTGTTACATCAACTCTTTCCTTCAAGACAAATGGCAAAATTAATTCACTACAGCCGTCAGCCCCATTGAACCTTGAAACACAGAAAACGTTGTATCTTCACTATGGAACAAGCACTACAACCCACTGCAGACAGCAACACAAAATCAACTCACTTTCAAACAGACGAACTTGGGACAAAAACATAAAAAAACGAAGTTGCAAA
>NC_091572.1:1019409-1021909 GCF_042767895.1 Penaeus vannamei
AACGATAGTAATCATATCAATTATAGTAATGATAAGTTTCATTGAAGAAATCCTGATGATGGTATTAATAACACTAATTAAAACATAACAATAGTAAAACCAATGAATATTAAAATAATGATCCTAAAACGCTACCGATTATGATGCTCATCTTAGCCTAAAAATAACAACAAAAGCATAAAAAACGGAAAAAAGAGAAATTGCGCCAACCACAGTGAGGAAATGCTGGTCCGTTTCCCCCGAGGATATAGTTGGTGTCACCGTGTTTGATGGATCAATGGTGTTTGTTGTCCACGGGCCTCTTGCTGCTCTTTCTCTCACCCTCTTATTTTATTTTTTCCCTTTTCCGATGCTTATTTCTGCTTCTGTCTCCTTGCGATCTGTTTGTGTTATTCTTCTTTGTGTTTATGTCTCTCTTTTTTTCGTTTTTTTTTATCTCGCTGTCTTTGTTTACTTCTCTCTCTCTATCTATCTATCTATTTCTCTCTCTCTCTCTTTCTCTCTCTCTCTCACTCACTCACTCTCTCTCTCTCTCTCTCTCTCTCTCTCTCTCTCTCTCTCTCTCTCTCCCTCTCTCATCTCCCTTTCTCTCTGCGTGAATGTATGAGTGTTTTTTGGCCCAATGACTAATTTGTGGTGTGTATGATAAAAAAGTTGGAACTTTATAGATATAAATATGAATCATTTATTTTCGGAAACAAAAAGTATCATATATCTTAGTCCTTCATAGATATTTTCCGTTACATTACAACCGTCTGTGACGTATGGCTATACAGTTATACGATTAATCTCTTTCATAATGGTATTTTTTTGCATATTAATGACGTAATTGGCCTGATTTTTTTTAGCCCGCCGTGATATCACTGAAAAGCCCAAAAGAGATATCGATTTCACTCTGAAATAATTAGCATGATTAATGTTGATGTTTTTTGACGCGGGGGCCATGCGATGACGGTTCGATTACAGCTGATGTGTGGGAGCTGCGGGCTTATTTATTTTTTTGTTTTAAACTTATATGGCGGGGTTTTGAGTAAGGTTAATATCATTTTGGTTGATTTTTGATTTTTTGTTGTTGGTATTATCTTTGTTATCAATAGTATTAGTATTGGTTTGTTTTTTATAAGTTTTAGCAGTATTAATTGATACTGTTGTCGCTATACGCAACACGAAGCTACATTGTTTTTGTTATCATTACCTTTATTTTCATTCTTATCCTTATTACTGTCACCGTCGATATTATTACAAATATGTGATTTAGTTTTGAGTCTTTCGCTTTATTCTGAAAATAATGATTAGGTTGCAATAATGATTTAGTTGTTATCTTCATCTCGGGCGTTTCTGCTGAGGTCCCGGATGATGACGTCGCCCAGAAGCCACGCCCCTTTTCCACGACTAAGACGCTGATTGGTGGATATTTACCTTTTCTAACCAGACTGTTTCCGTTGCATAAATATGATTTAGAAAATGTATTATTACAATTAAATTAACATTATATGATTATGAACTTCTTAGTTATGGAAGAAGGGCTTGACTTCTGGACAAATTTAGTTGACAGACTTACAACTTTGAAATATTTATTAGACATATGCAAGACCAGAGGTGAAGGAAGTATGTTATCTTAAAAGAAAAAAGAAAAAGGGGAACTTTTTAACTGCGTCATGGCAGCAAAAAAGAAAAAAGAAAAAAAATTCAATATCGTAATCAGGCGAAAATAAGACAAAAAATGTATCACATCATCCACTTTCCCCTCTCTCCCTCTCTCTTTCTCCCTCTCCCCACTCTCACTCTTTCTCTCTGTATATCTCTCTCTCCATCTATCTATCTATCTATGTATCTATCTAAATTTCCCTCTCTTTCTCTCTCTCTCTCTCTCTCTCTCTCTCTCTCTCTCTCTCTCTCTGTGTGTGTGTCTCTATCTCTCTCTCTTTGCCTCTATCTCTGTCTCTGTCTCTCTCTCTCTCTGTCTCTCTCTCTCCCTCCCTCCTTCCCTCCCTCTCCCTCCCTCCCACCCTCCCTCCCTCTCCCTCCCATCCTCCCTCCCTCTCCCTCCCTCCCTCCTCCTCCCCCTTCTCTCCTTCTCTCCCCTCCCTCACCCGTTATCCCCATTTATCAAAATTTATTCCTCGCGCTCAAATGTATTCATCATTTCCGCGCCCAGCCTGGCTTCGAATCCGATGTGACGTCGTTTGTTCTTGCATGTATGAAAAGCGGGCAGCGATTCGGACAGTTTTTGTGTTCTAAACGCTGCAAATTTCGGACTGAATGTTGGCAATGGACCTTTCTCTCTCTCTCTCTCTCTCTGGACGACTTTTATTTTGCGTTAATTGTGACTATCTATCTTTCTGTCTTTTTCTTTTATCCATTTTTTTTTTTTTTTTTTTTGGTCTGTGTGTTTTTTTTTTTGTTTTTTTTTTGTTTTTTTTTTGCGTGTCTGGGTCTGATGGGATTTTTTTTTCTAATCTCTTTTTTTGTGTTTGGATGAGTCTCTCCTCTTTCGCTG
>NC_091572.1:1077281-1079781 GCF_042767895.1 Penaeus vannamei
AACGTATGTCTTATTTCATATCTGTTCTCTCATATTCTTCAATTATCTCTGCAATTCCCCATTTATCATTATTACAGATTCTCTCTCCCATTTTCTCTTCATCTTTCCTTCTTCATATTTTCTTGTCTCTTTCCTCTCTTTGTTGCCCCTTCCTCCTCTTTCTAGTGTCCTTTGAAGTTCTGACGCCACAGATTGAAACAGGAGTTTTATGTATATTCTATTCATGTGAAACTTACGCTCCTAGGCTTTTAGTTCTTCTATCCTTGTCTCTATCTCTGTTTTTTGCTTGTTTGTTATATCTCTTCCTGTCTCTATGCTTCCCCCTCTTTCTCTTTCTTTCTCTACCTCCCTCCCTCAAGCTCTGTCTCTCTCCCTGCCCCGTCTCTCTCTCTCTCTCTCATTCTCTCTCTTTCCATTTCCTTCCCACTCTCACTCTCCCCTTTTTATCCTTCTCTCTCTTTCCATATTTCCTCTCTCAACTCCCCCCATCTCCTCTCCTCTCTCACTCCCTCTCCCAACTCCTCTCTCTCATTTTCTCTCTCTCTCTCTCCCTCCCCCCCCCTCTCTCTCTCTCTCTCTCTCTCTCTCTCTCTCTCTCTCTCTCTCTCTCTCTCTCTCTCTCTCTCTCTCTCTCTCTCTCTCTCTCCCTCTCCCTCCTCCCTTTCCCTCACTCTCTCCCTCCCTCTCTTTTCTTTATTAGTTCTACATGAGCGGTATTTTGTTCGTTCACATTCACGTTTGAAAAGGAATGTCAAGTTGGGAACGGATTTTAAGCCTTCAAATTCAATAGAATGATCGGTAGAAAAATAAGAAAGATGTAAAGATAGATTTAGATACACACGCACGCACGCACACATACACGCAAAACAGAGACACCCAGGTATTGCATACATACATGTAGGTGCGTGCGTGTACGTCTGGGCGCGTAAGTAAATATGTATATGCATTGGCCAGCTCTTATCAGCAATGCAGCAGATAGGCAGGCAAGCAGGCAGGCATGGAGGCACAAGAGCGTCATTAAAGCCAGGCACAGCGCGCCAGGCACTCCAACCTGGCACAGCACGAACACCGCTGGCTTCTTTTGTTGCCTCTTCTGCCACCTCTGTGCCTCGCCCTAACAGCTTTTTGGTGTTCGCTTTGCACGTTCGTGTGATCTTGGCACTCCTTGGCCCTCCTGTTCGCTACTTTCCCTTCCTCTCCCGAACGCTTTTATCTTCTCCCCTGTACAAAAAAGTCTTTTTGGGATGTACTCTTCAACTTTTTTCATTTCCTTTTGTCTATATCTCCCCCATCCTCCACCTTCCACGTATTCATCCACTTTCGTATTGTGCTTCTTTTTTCTTTATTATCCTCCTCCTCTTGCCATTATTCCTCTTTTTCCTCTTCCTCCCTCTTTAAAAATCATTCTACTTTTTCCTTCTCTTCTTATTATTTTCCTCTTCTCCTCCTCTCCTTTTTTTTCTTCCCCTTCCTCCTCCTCCTTTCCCTTTCCTCCTCAGTCGCTCATAGCCCCGCCCCCCCCACCCCACATACACACACAGTACACATCCGCCATTTCCACATCGGCGGCGTGTTGCACTTGCCCGTCAGTGCAGCATCGCCATAACTAAATCTCGCCGAGCCATCCGGAGACCATTATATAAAAAAAAACTGGGCTTCTGATATTGGCAACCGTCCGCCCGCCTCGGTTGCATCAAATTGCACGGAGAAGCGCGCTGCAGTCGTGTCATTTCGGAGCCTAAGTCCCCGTGTCTGGCAACAGCGCGCTATTGCTTTCTGCCATTGCAACGGACACAATATGTCTGCCTGCGTAAGTAATTGTTTGTCAGAGCGCTTGGGAGTTCATTTGTCAGGCGCTCGCGGTGGTCGCGTTGTTCGTGCTTCTTTCCGCGTTCGCTTTGTCGGTTTTGCGCAGAAGCAAAGAGCGGGATAGATGGATAGAGGAATAGATACAGAAGGAGGGCGAGATAGAACGGTAGACGGGATTCGAATCTCTAGAACAGCTATAGGCCGTTATAGCCACAGACACTTGTGAATTCACAGCGCAGTTGCAATCACATATGCATGCACAGTTGCAGTTAGATTTGCAAGCACAGACGTAATCCCGAATGCACTTACGGACGCAAGCAAAACCCCAAGCAAACATTCAACTGAGGCCCATGAGTTTGCACTGTGTATCTTGACTTGTACAGACAAGCGGCCTTAACCACTTTACAACATTATAATCTAAAAAAAAGGGATTCTCAAGGTCCAGTGGATTGCACTGAGAGAGGAAGCGTTTTTTTTGTTTTTGTTTTGTTTTTGAGGGGGGTGGGGGGGTGAGGGGACAAGAGGGTGTAAGTTTAGTCGCGGGAAATAGTCAAGTTACGGGAAATTTCTGCTATGGTTTCGCTGGGATTAAGTAGATGGTTTAATGGTAAAGTGAAGAAGATTTAATCTCTCTTTTACTCAACCCGCGAATATTGTGTTGCTATCAGATAATGAGATAAAAGAAAGATAT
>NC_091572.1:1099781-1107281 GCF_042767895.1 Penaeus vannamei
AAAGTTAGGAAAATAAAATGAAACATAAGATATAAAGAAATGGAAAGAAGGGGCAAAGGGAAGTGAAAATAAGAATTGGAAAGGATGAAAAGGGTGAGAATATTGAGTAAAGTATGAGAATAACATAAGAAGAAAGAAGAAAGAAAATGTAAAAGGCGAAATTAGGAGAAAACTAAAGAGATTGAGTAAAAATGCCAAGGTTTTAATGATGGCTTCAAAAATAAGTTCGAGGATTTTCTCTTTCTTCTAGAACTCTCAGAAAGGGAGAAGGGAGAAGGGAAGGGGAAAAAAGGAGGAAGAGTAAAATGAGGAAGAGAGGAAAAAAATAGAGAAGGATGAAGAAGGGGAAGACGAAGGAGATGATGAATTAAAAGACGAAGAAGGAGAAGAAGAAGGAGAAGAAAAGGAACAACAATAACAACAACAACAATAACAACAATAAGAGAAAAAAGAAATAGAAAATAGATGAAAAAGAAATAGAAAGACCAGGAGAAGGATTAAGAATGAAGATGACAGAAAGAAAAAGGAAGAGAGAGAGAGAAATGAAAGAAAGTCAACGCACGAACATGGAGAAAGAAAAGAAAAGAAAATAACAAAAAAGAAAAACAGCAAAATAATAGAAAATAATAAAATAATAAAATAATAAAAAGAAAACAGCAAAAGACGGAGAAGAGTACCGAGTGGAGACCAGATATGAGGTCAAGTATATCCGACACTCAGCCGGAGTAGCAGGTCGGGGTGGCTGCCGTGACCTTGATTCGGGCGTCGGGATCCGATTGTAGGAGGCGGGGGGGGGGTGAGGGAGAGAGGGGAAGGGGGAGGGTGAGGGAGAGGAGGGAAAGAAGGGTGAGAGAGGGGTGAGGGGTGAGGGGGTGAGGGAGAGAGGGGTGAGGGGGGGGTGAGGGAGAGAGGGGTGAGGGTGAGGGTGAGGGGGAGGGGGTGAGGGAAAGAGGGATGAGGGGGAGGGGGTGAGGGAAAGAGGGGTGAGGGGGAGGGGGCGGAGGGAGAGGGGGGAGGGGGAGGGGGGTGAGGGAAAGAGGGGTGAGGGGGAGATGGGGTGAGGGAAAGAGGAGTGAGGGGGAGGGGGGTGGAGGGAGAGAGGGGGGAAAGGGGGAGAGGGAGAGGGGGGAGGGTGAGTGAGAGAGGGAGAGAGCTAGAAAGGTAGAGGGTGAAGAAGAGAGGAGGGGGAGGATAAGGGGAAGGGAGAGGAGAGAGGGAAAAGGGATAGAGGGGAAAAGGGAGAAAGAGATGGAGAGAGGGGAAGAGGGTGAAGGACAGAGAGGTAGAAGAGGAAAGCGGGAGAGGAAGAGAGGTAAGGAGGAACGGAGATGATGGAGAGGGCGAGAGGGAGAGGGAGATGGAGAGAGGGCGAAGAGTAAAGAGAAAGCGAGAGGGAGAGAGATAATGTACATTTCAAAGCGAGGAGAGTGAAAAGAGGACAAAGTAGGGTCAAAGAACGAGAATAATTAGAAAAAATAAAATAAAATGGAAACATTTGATATGAAATTAGTTGCTGAACAGATCAGCGAGAGACGAAGAAAGATGCGTTAGGGAGGGAGAATAAAGGAGAAAGGTAAAGAAAAAAAATGATAGTATTAGTAGCAGCTCTCCTACTACTATCAATAGCATTATTGACACTGGTGATTGTGAGTATGATAATGATCGATGATGATTATAACGACAACAATAATAATGATGAGGAGGATGATATTAATGATTGGGAAAAGATGTGGCATCAGTTTTAATTAAGGCGAATAGGGGAAACAAGGAATGAAATAAGGAAGAGGAAAAGATGACAGTAGGAGAAGGAGGACGAGTAGAGGGAAGAAGAAAAGGAGAAAGAAGGGAAGAAGGAGGAGACGCAAAGCAAGGAAGGTGATAAACTAATTCCAGTCAGAATATTGAAAAAAGAGGTTTTAACATAGCCTTTATCTTCTTAGAGAGGTCAAGAATTCTTGACAGCTTGCCTTATCTCTCTCTCTCTCTCTCTCTCTCTCTCTCTCTCTCTCTCTCTCTCTCTCTCTCTCTCTCTCTTTCTCTCCCTCTCTCTCACTCTCTCTCCCTCTCTCTCTCTCTCTTGCTCTCTCTCTCTCTCGCTCCTTCCCCCCCCCCCTCTCCTTCTCTCTCTTGTTCTCTTTCTCTTTCCTTAATTTTTTTTCTTTTTTAAGTTTTGTTTTGGGCTTTAATCTCTTAAAGCGATATTTTTCCGATGCCATTTTACTTCCAGCAAAAGTAAACAGTTTGGAAATTCCTGATAACGTTACCGGGATTTTAGGTTCACTGGCGCGGAAGGAATGAAATCTTTTGTTGCTCTTTTCTTCAAGTTTGCAAACTGAACTTCCGTTGGTTAAACAACAGCTGCAGTTTTGTCTGCCGAACGCTAGCGACAGTGAAACAGGGAGTGCGGCCCCGTAGATTTGTCTGAGCGAGAAGTTTTCGTTGACATGCATAAGGCAGAGGTAGATAGGTTGACTGATTGTGTGTGTGTGTGTGTGTGTGTGTGTGTGTGTGTGTGTGTGTGTGTGTGTGTGTCCGTGCGTGAGCGTGTGCGTGTGTGCACATATGCTACCATGATAACCCGCCCTGAGAAGAGGAGACAAAGTAGAAGGAAAGAAGAGAAAGTAATAAGACCAGAAAGCTGGACAAGAATGACCGTCTTGTCCTTCCCTGGCTTCGACTTGCGGTTATGAGCCCGAAAAGCCAGGGGAGGGGGGCAGGGATGGAGGGAGGGGGGAGTTGGGTTTGCTGTGGAAGGGAAAAGCAGCGAATCGAAGGGAAGGGAGGCTGTATGTATATGTGTGTATATATATATATATATATATATATATATATATATATATATATATATATATATATATACATATATATATATATATATATATATATATATATATATATATATATATATATATATATATATATATATATATATATATATATATATATATATATATATATATATATATATATGCATGTATGCATGTATGTATATGTGTATGTTTATGAATATATATAAATGTATATCTGAGAGGGATTTATGTATATATATACATATATATATATATATATATATATATATACATACACACACACACACACACACACAGACACACACACACACACACACACACACACACACACACACACACACACACACACACACACACACACACACACACACACACACACACACGATGTAGATTTCAATCAACTAACGTTATCTTTAACCAGAACAAGCAATCGCTGCGAATCATTGTGGTTGACAATGCTGCAGATAAAAACACGAAGCCGTTTTGCACTGAAAAGGACAAACCTCGAGAAAAGAAGAAAAAAAAAAAGGAAAATCGCCAGCCTTTTGCACGACACTTTGCTCGCTTTTGCACGAGTCACACTCAGCGGCGTGGTGGGCTGCCAGATGCACAATACGTGTCTCGTATGACGTTGTTGCTTCGAAAAAAATTATTTTTGGTTATTATAGTTGTTGTTATGAATATTATTGTTTTTATCATTATTATTATTATCATCACGAGAGAGAGAGAGAGAGAGAGAGAGAGAGAGAGAGAGAGAGAGAGAGAGAGAGAGAGAGAGAGAGAGAGAGAGAGAGAGAGAGAGAGAGAGAGAGAGAGAGAGAGAGAGAGAGGCGGGGGGAGAGAGAAAGAGACTATTCATCATTTCGAAAACCATGTATATATATGTATATATATGTATGTATATATATATATATATATATATATATATATATATATATATATATATATATATATATATATATATATAGAGAGAGAGAGAGAGAGAGAGAGAGAGAGAGAGATAGAGAGAGAGAGCCGGGGAGTGGAGGGAGGGGAACAACCGCCCGCATGTCCTGGCTGCTCCAAGGGGAAGCCCGGGGGGGCAGTCCAAGCAGTCAGACAGGTCTCAGGCGTAGGCAGAGAGGGGGGGAGGAGGGGGGAAGGGTAGGGGAGTGGATATATGCGGGGATGGAAGATGGAAGAGGCAGAGTGGAGAAAGGGGAGAAGGGAGGGATATGGGGAGGCGATGGGGGAGGGTAGATAAGGGGAGGGGAAATGTGAGGAGGAGGACGGGAGGAGGGGAGGGGGAGAGGGGGACGAGGGGGAGAAGGGGAGACACGGAGATAAAGGTGGAGGCGAGGAGAAGGAGAAGGAAAAGGAGAAGGAGAAGGACAAAGAGGAAGGAGAAGAAGGAGAAGAAAGAGAAGAGGGGAAAGGAGAAGAAGGAGAAGGAGGAGGAGGAGGAGAAGAAGGAGGAAAAGGAGAAGGAGGAGGAAGAAGGAGAAGGAGGAAGAAGAAAAGGAGAAGGAGGGGGAGGAGCAGGAGGATAGGAGGAGGATAGGAGGAAGAGGGAGGAGGATAGGAGAGATAGAGGAAGAGGCGACGGGAGGAGGAGAGATAGAGGAAGAGGCGACGGGAGGAGGAGAGATAGAGGAAGAGGCGACGGGAGGAGGAGAGATAGAGGAAGAGGCGACGGGAGGAGGAGAGATAGAGGAAGAGGCGACGGGAGGAAGGGCAAACAATGAGATAAGAATTTGCGACCGCGAGAAGAGGCCTTTGTTGGCAGCATCCCCCCCCCCCCCGAAGGACTGGTGACTGATTTGCTTTTAGGAAACAAGTCTTCATATTTTTATTTTGCATATGTATATATATTTTTTTCTTGCGCTTGGAAACATTTATTTCTGTTTCTCTTTTGTACAGAAAGTCATTTTAGAGTAAGGTTATTTCATCATTTTTTTCTCCTGTTTATTCTTGGTAATTGCCATTTCTTGCTTCTGCGTGTATTGCTCTGCCATGCATGACATATTTTGCCATTTTATGTCCTGCTTGTCACTCGGAGCAGAGTGTTGCCTGCTCTTGCTTTTGCCTTTTATTCTTCCACTCTTTCTTCCTCCCTCCCTCGTTATCTTCTTCTCTTTCTCTTCCCTCTTCTCTTGGCATTTCGTTAAATTCCTTTCATATCCCGTGCATGGCTTTCCATATTTTTCTTGCTCTTCCTTTCGCTTTCCTCTCTTTCCTTTCTCTTTTCGGTCAAGTTCCTTCTCTTCTTCCTCCTGTCCTTCCTTAGTCTTTTCCCTCTTATGCCCATCCACTCTCTCCTCTTTTTCCTTCATCATGTGTCTAACATTTATTTTCTTCTGCTCTTTTTTCGTCTTTCTCTCTCTTCTATTCTCTGTTCTACGTATCTCCCCCCCCCCTCCAATCACCCACTTCATATCCCGCTTCCTTTCTTTCTCTCAACCTCCCTTCCTCCCTTCTTTCTTCCTGCTTCCTCTTTCCATTCTTCTCACCCTCTTTCTCTCTTGCTCTCCTTCCTCTCTTCCACCTCCCACATTTCCTCTACCTTCCCGTATCTCCCTCGCCTTCTTCCTCGCCCCCCTTGCCCCCCCGCCCGTCCCTCCAGCGCCCCTTCCCCCCCTTCATCCTCCTCCCCCTGGGCCGTCCAGGCTGTTCCTTGGGAGTCGAGGTCGAGACGGGCACAGAGGCCGCTCTCTCTCTCTCTCTCTCTCTCTCTCTCTCTCTCTCTCTCTCTCTCTCTCTCTCTCTCTCTCTCTCTCTCTCTCTCTCTCTCTCTCTCTCTCTCTCTCTCGCTCTCTCTCTCTCTCTCTCTCTCTCTCTCTCTCTCTCTCTCTCTCTCTCTCTCTCTCTCTCTCTCTCTCTCTCTCTCTCTCTCTCTCTCTCTCTCTCTCTCTCTCTCTCTCTCTCTCTCTCTCTCTCTCTCTCTCTCTCTCTCTCTCTCTCTCTGTCTCTCTCTCTCTCTCTCTCTCTCTCTCTCTCGCTCTCTCTCTCTCTCTCTCTCTGTCTCTCTCTCTCTCTCTCTCTCTCTCTCTCTCTCTCTCTCTCTCTCTCTCTCTCTCTCCCTCCCTCTCTCTCTGTTTCTCTCTCTCTCTCTCTCTCTCTCTCGCCCTCTCTCTCTCTCTCTCTCTCTCTCTCTCTCTCTCTCTCTCTCTCTCTCTCTCTCGCTCTCTCTCTCTGTCTCTGTCTCTGTCTCTGTCTCTGTCTCTGTCTCTGTCTCTGTCTCTCTCTCTCTCTCTCTCTCTCTCTCTCTCTCTCTCTGTCTCTGTCTCTGTCTCTGTCTCTGTCTCTCTCTCTCTCTCTCTCTCTCTCTCTCTCTCTGTCTCTGTCTCTGTCTCTGTCTCTGTCTCTCTCTCTGTTTCTCTCGCTCTCTCTGTCTCTGTCTCTGTCTCTCTCTCTCTTGTTCTCTCTCGCTCTGTATGTCTGTCTCTGTCTCTCTCTCTCTCTCTCTCCTCTCTCTCTCTCTCTCTCTCTCTCTCTCTCTCTCTCTCTCTCTCTCTCTCTCTCCTCTCTCTCTCTCTCTCTCTCTCGCTCCTCCTCTCTCTCTCTCTCTCTCTCGCTCCCTCTCTCTCTCTCGCTCTTTCTCTCTCTCTCTCTCTCTCTCTCTCTCTCTCTCTCTCTCTCTCTCTCTCTCTCTCTCTCTCTCTCTCTCTCTCCCTTTTCCTCTCCTCTCCCTCCTCCTCCCTCCTCTCTCCCTCCTCCCTCCTCCCTCCCTCCCTCCCTCCCTCCCTCTCCCTCCCTCCCTCCCTCCTCCTCTCCTCCCTCCCTCCCATCCTCCCTCCCTCCTCCCTCTCCTCCCTTTTCCTCTCCCTCTCCCTCCCTCCCGCCTTTCCTCTCCCTCTCCCTCCCTCCCGCTTTTCCTCTCCCTCTCCCTCTCCCTAGCGGATTGCACTCGTTCCAGCTGGATGTTGTTCTTGTCGTGTTAATTTATGCGGGTCGTGTTTAGTGTGTCATTGTTATTATTTGGAATGGGAGCGTTATCTGGTCGTGCAGTATTTGGCTTTTGGTTTATTTTTATATAATACTGTTTGGTGTTTTTGTGGAGTGATGTGTATTTATTTAGGGTATGCATGCGTGTGTGTTTATGCGTATGTGCGTATGTGCGTGCGTGCGTTCGTCCGTGCGTATGTATATGTCTGCGTGTACAGTCCAAATGAATTAAAAGACAAAAACAAAAACGAAACAAAAATTATCAGGAAAGGAAGCCAGAAGAGGAAGCCAGAAGAGGAAGCCCGACCCCACGGGCTGTTTCGCGCAAGCTTTTCGAGTGGCGAGCGGAATCTGTCACGGCAATCTGTCACGGCGACCAATATGGCGAGCCTTTCGCTGGCCGGACCAATGGCTCGAACTGGGCGATATTCTGATGACCGCAAAGGCCGAGGAAATGTGGGGCCGCAGATGGTACGGGCGGGGGCTCCTTGTGCGGGAGGAATGGGCGTATCAGGGGGGTGGGTGGGGTGGGGGGAGAGAAGGATGTGGGAGAGGATTCTAAGGGGCGCTGGCTGTGGGGGGAGGGGATAAGGGGAGGTGATTGGGGGCTGTGGGGGGAGAAGGCTGTGGGAGAGGATTCTGAGGGGCGCTGGCTGTGGGGAGGGGAGGGGATAAGGGGAGGTGATTGGGGGGGCTGTGGGGGAAGAAGGCTGTGGGAGAGGATTCTGAGGGGCGCTGGCTGTCGGGGGGGAGGGGATAAGGGGAG
>NC_091572.1:1134781-1142281 GCF_042767895.1 Penaeus vannamei
TCTTTCTTTCTTTCTTCCTCCCCTCTGTCCCTTTCTTCCTCCCTCCCTCTCTCCCCTTCTCTCGCCCGTCCCTCTCCCATATCTCAAAACTATATAGTTTTTCCCCTCTTTCTCTTCCCATTGTTTCTCCCCACGTGTTGCATGTTCCCTCCCCTCTCTCTTCCCCTTCCCCTCTTTCCTTTACGGTTCTGTGTTCGGGCGGAGAGGTTGATGACTTTGAGAGCTTTACACGTTCGCCGCTTGTGTTCGGTGGCGCTAGTGGGGCCGTTTCGCTAGGCGTACGCATGCAGACTTACGCGAACGGCTGGAATTTTTGGCTTTGTGTTTGTGTTCATTTTTCCGTTCGTTTGTTTATACGTCCGGTAAATATTATTCATGTATTTAAATGGATGTATATGCCCTACATACCCATTCTTTTTATAAATAGGGCAAATAAGATTTTATAGATTATAGAAGTAAGGTAATAAATGAGTGCATTTTCAGTGATTTATACTATCTTCCGAGCACTTAAGACACCTTCTTTATCACCCACTTCTACTTGCACAGTCCTGACTATAGTGAGTTAATTATTACAAATTATTATTATTATTATTATTATATTATTACAAAGTGATAAGAGAAGCCTCCCGGTTTTCTCTCTATGCAATGTGCATCGCTTGCTTTCTTACTCTCTTTCTCCTTGCAAAAATATTTCCATTTCGGTCCCGGAGGGAATGGGAGACAAGAGAGAAAATGATACATGAACAGGATGTTCCTCTTGTTCTCTTAGGATTTTTTTTCTGTCCCTCCCTCTCCTCCTTTCCCTAATCTCTTCCTCTCTCTCTCCCTCCTTTACCTTCCATCCAAATTCCGCTCTTCCTCCCTCTTTCTTTCTCCTCCTCCTTCCTCTCCCTCTCCCCTAATCCTCCTCGTCTCTTTCTTTCTCCTCCTTCTCCCTCTCCCTCTCTCCTCCTCCTCGTCTCTTTCTCTCGCCTCCTTCTTCCTCTCCCTCTCTCCTACTCCTCCTTCTCCCTCCCCCTCTCTCTCCTCTTCCTCTCTTCCTCCCTCACCCGCCCTCTCTCCCCTCCTTTCTCCCCCTCTCCCCCTCTTCTCCGCCCCTCGTCAGGATCAGAAGGACTCCTCCGCATCCCGCCTCAGCCCCGTCGGTCGCGTCCGGACTCAGGCTCTGCTGATGCTATTATTTACATGCTCCACAAAGGCTTTGGAGTGAGGGGGGGGGGTGGAGTGCGGGTGGGAGGGACGGAGGGAGGGGAGGAGGAAGAGGAGGATGGGGGAGGTAGGGAGTGAGGGGAGGAGGTGGATAGGGGAGGGAGGGGAGGAGGAGGGGGATGGGGGAGGGAGGGAGTGAAGGGAGGAGGAGGAGGATGGGGGAGGGAGGGGAGGAGGAGGAGGATGGGGGAGGGACGGAGGGAGGGAGGAGGAGGAGGATGGGAGGGAGGAGGGAGGAGGAGGAGATGGGGGAGGGAGGGGAGGAGGAGGAGGATGGGGGAGGGAGGGAGAGGAGGAGAGATGGGGGGAGGGAGGGGAGGAGGAGGGGGATGGGGGAGGGAGGGAGTGAAGGGAGGAGGATGGGGGAGGGAGGGGAGGAGGAGGAGGATGGGGGAGGGAGGGAGTGAGGGGAGGAGGAGGAGGATGGAGGATGGGGGAGTGAGAGGAGGAGGAGGAGGATGGGGGAGGAGGAGGAGGAGGAAGATGGGGAGGGAGGGAGAGGAGGGAGGAGGATGGGGGAGGGAAGGAGTGAAGGGAGGAGGAGGAGGGATGGGGAGGGAGGAGGAGGAGGAGGAGGATGGGGAGAGGGACGGAGGGAGGGAGGGAGGAGGAGGAGGATGGGGGAGGGAAGGGAGGAGGAGGAGGATGGGGGGAGGGAGGGGAGGAGGAGGAGGATGGGGGGGGAGGAGGGAGGAGGAGGAGGATGGGGGAGGGAGGGAGGAGGAGGAGGATGGGGGAGGGAGGGGAGGAGGAGGAGGATGGAGGGAGGGGAGGGAGGAGGAGGATGGGCTGGAGGGAGGGAGGAGGAGGAGGAGGAGGATGGGAGAGGAGGGAGGAGGAGGAGGAGGATAGGGGGAGGGAGGAGTGAGAGGGAGGGAGGAAGTGGAGCTGAAGGTGGAGGGGTATTGTAGGAAAGAGCTGGAGGAGGGGAGGAGGAGGAGGAAGTAGAGGTGGAAGTGAAGGAAGTGTAGGAAGAAGAGAATGAAACGGATGTAGAAAAGAATGAAAATGATGAAAAAAAAATGAATTAAAGGAGAATGAAAAGAATGAGGGGGATGTCCATGAGAAGGAGGAGGAGGAGGAGGAAGAAGAAGAAGAAGAGGGAGGAGTATGAGAAGTAGGAGTAGAAGGAATATTAGGAATAGTAGTAGTAGTAGTAATAGGAGGAGAGGTAACAAGGAGAGTACGGGAGAAGGGAGTGGTCTACTTATTAGATATGCATTACTCTTGTGTCTGCTTTCTGTCTCTCATTCTTTCCTTCTCTCTCTCTCTCTCTCTCTCTCTCTCTCTCTCTCTCTCTCTCTCTCTCTCTCTCTCTCTCTCTCTCTCTCTCGCTCTCTCTCTCTCCACCTTTGCTTCCCCATCTTGCCCTCGACCTTCCCTCTGCGTCTCGCGCTGCCTTCCTCTCCCTCTCCCTCCGCCCTCGTCGGCCTCCTCTCTCTTCGGGAGGCGAACAACGGCCGCACTTGTCGCCTCTCGGAGACGCAGGGGAGAGGGAGGGAACTAAGGAGGGAGGGAGGGGGAGAGGGGGGGAACTAAGGAGGGAGGGAGGGAAAGAGGGAGGAAGTTTCGAGAGGGAGGGAGGGAACTAAGGAAGGAGGGAGGGGGAGAGGGAGGGAACTAAGGAGGGAGGGAGGGGGAGAGGGAGGGAACTAAGGAGGGAGTGAGGGAAAGACGGAGGGAAGGAGGAGGGAAGGAGGGAAAGAGGGAGGGAGTCGAGAGGGAGGGAGGGAAGGACGGAGGGAGTTCCGAGAGGGGAGGAGAGAGGGAGGGAGGGAGGTGGTAAAGAGAGAAGGCTGGAGGGAGGGAAGAAGAGAGCGTTGGAGAGAGCGAGAGAGAAAGGCAAGCGGAGCCCAAACGAGATCGAAATAGGATGGATTAATCCTCGGGCGACACGGATCCTCGTATGAGAGGGAGGGAAGGGGAAGGGAGACAGGAAGGCAGAGGGAGGGAAGCAGGGAGAGAGAGGCAGGAGACAAAGAGAGAGAGAGGAGAGAGAGAGAGAGAGAGAGGGAGGGAGAGGAGAGAGGAGGGAGAGAGAGAGAGGGAGAGAGAGAGAGAGAGAGAGAGTGAGAGAGACAGAGAGAGACATACATGCATCCATACAAACACAGAAATACAGTCAGACAGTCAATCAGGCGGCAAAAGGGAGAAAGAAAGAGATTCGGCCATCAGCTTGTTGCTTGACCGCCCCCCCCCTCCCACCCACACCGCCCCCCCACCCCCTCGCCCTGGAGCCAAAGGGCCGACATGCCAGCGCTCCAGTTCCCTCAACTCCTCCTCCTTCGCCGCCGCCGCTGCGCCCTATGACGCCCCCCCCCCCCCGACCACGTGCAAGGGGACGTGTTTCCCTGCGATGCCTTGCGCTACGTGGTCGTAAAGCGGCGGTTCATCTGGTCGGTGGCTGCTCTTTGTTGCTCTGTTTGTGGATTTATCTGTTGTTTTTTTATGCCTTTTGTTTTTTTAACTGTTCTTGGGATAATCATTCTGCAACTATGTTGTTTTCTTTGCGTTGCAAAAGAAACTTACTCTTATTTATATCAACTTTCTCTCTCTCTCTCTCACTCTCTCTCTTTCTCTTTCTATCTATCCATCACTCTCTCTCTTTCTCTGTCTATCTGTTTGTCAGTCTATCTGCCCATCAGTCTGTTTATCTTTCTATCTGTTCCGTCTGTCTGTCTGTCACTACCCGCACACATGTTATGCAACACAATCCCGCTCTCTTGCGCAACACAGCGCTTGTGCCTCCGCCAGCCTCCCCGTCGAGGATGACCGAGGCTGGAGAGCACTTCGCGAAGCCGGAGGATCGGTTCCGAGCCTCGATTTATTAAGAATTCCTCGACTGGAAGAAGTATTCACGCCGAGTTCGTCTGAGTCGTGGCAGGCGGGTCGTGGTCTCCCTGTAATCGCGGGATTTAGTTTGGTTTGGTCCTGCATGCACCGCCCTGACTAAGTGCGCGTGCGTGGGCGTTGCGATACATTTGATACATAGTCATAGCACTGTATAATAGCATTACATTGAAAATTTAGACCATGGTAGTGTTATGATCCGTATGATATCAGGTTAAAGAAAAGAATGATTACAAATTCTTTCATCTACCCATCTACCACATGGAATTAAGTTAAGTTTATTTACCACCCTGGCTAACTGCTCAAGCGTGGGCAATCGTGATTACAGAGTGTTACATATATTCACGTACATTCGACAGAGTACTGTTTTCCGTGATTACAGTAATTATACAAGGTAAAATGGGAATATGTCATACAGCATGCAAACGTATATTACCTAAGCTGATTTACCTTTGCCTTTGTGTTTACATAAAAGTGTTCTGTGGTGTGTTCTATGGTTATGATAGTTTTACACAGTAAAATTAGGATATAGCATGAGTATGTCTTCCAATGTATCAGATGCAATAAAATAATAGTTCTTTATTCCTCATGTTACATGGTCTGAAAGTCTGAATCACATGGCACTCCGAGATATAATGCATATTTTCCTCGTCACACAGTCTACATCTAGATTCACCTGCACTTCTTGCACCTTGCAGTTGCCAGCACATTCTATAACCTAAACGTATTCTGGCAATAACCACGTCACATTGCCTGGTCTTACTTCGGCGCCACCCACAGGAGGGCTTACAATCTCTATACTGATCGTAGCGCCTTATGCTACACCTTAGTCAATTTTTTAGTTTAGTTTAGTCCTTTATTTATCATCCTGGCTAACTGCACAGGCGTGGGCAAGCTGTGGTACATTTGATGCATGGTCAAAGCATTATATAATAGTATTACAGTGTAAATCTAGATCATAACATTATTGCGATCTATAATATCTCATTTAAAAGAAAAGAACAATCACAGTAATTTATCTATTCATCTACCAAGCCGGCGTACAGCTTGGGCGTGAAAAAGGCAATGTAACATTTGATATGGTTTAGTTTAGTTTAGTCCTTTATTTACCACCCTGGCTAACTGCACAGGCGCGGGCAAGCTGTGGTACATTTGATGCATGGTCAAAGCATTATATAATAGTATTACAGAATAAATCTATATCATAAAATTATTACGGTCTAAAATATATCATTTAAAGGAAAAGAACGATCAGTAATTTATCTACTGATCTATCAAGCCGGCATACGGCTTGGGCTTGGAAAGGCAATGTAACATTTGGTATGTGGTCATGTGATACTACATTCCAAATTTAGGATATAACATAATTATATATTCCAAGACATCAGATGATATGAAGTAGTTACATAGTTCTCCATACCTCATGCTAGGTGGTCTGAAAGGCTGTATTACATGGCACTCTGAGATATAATACCTTAGTCAATGTAACCGAAACATGGCAAACGGAGTCCGTAGATTTATCCCGCTGCACTCGTTCAGGCTGATTCAAGTGTTGGGCCTCACCGTCCGGCTGATTTTCGGTTTTGATATATATTTTTCCGCGAACTTTGCTCTCAAACGGTATCATTCTTTTACCCTCGTCTTTATCTCTGTCTTTATTTACTCTACATCCCAGCATTGCCATGGTGATATTGAGCTCCTCTTCCCGTACTCGATTTGACATCCTCCTGCTGTGCTAAAGTTATGCCTTCGCTGTTTTATTGCTTTCTCGTTGCTGTTGGCTCGACGTGTGTTTTGTTTGGACATTCAAGGTTCTCTTTTGGAGTCTTGGAGAACAGGATTTTTTTTTTTTTTAGTGATATATGCTTCGGTGTGTTTCTCTCTCTCTCTCTATCTCTCTCTCTCTCTCTCTCTTTCTTTCTCTCTCTCTCTCTCTCTCTCTCTCTCTCTCTCTCTCTCTCTCTCTCTCTCTCTCTCTCTCTCTCTCTCTCTCTCTCTCTCTCTTTCTCTTCTCTCTCTCTCTCTCTCTCTCTCTCTCTCTCTCTCTCTCTCTCTCTCTCTCTCTCTCTCTCTCTCTCTCTCTCTCTCTCTCCTTCTCGCCCCCTCCCTCTCCCCTTCCCCCTTCCCCTCCCATCCGCCTCCCTTCCTCCCTCTCTTCCGCCCTTCTTCCTACCATCCCATTTATCTCTCTTAATTCCCTCTCCCCTTCATCCGTCCTCGTCTCGCGTGTGTGTCCGCATAAGAGGATGTGCGTATACGAGCGTACTATTTAACTCCCTAATTCCGCATGTTTACTCACACTTGCGATTATTATAAAACCCCAAATGAAACTGGTAATTGGGAAAGCAAACTTTAAACCAGGGAGTTGATTAACCAAACTGTAAGGCAGGCAGTGAGTTCAACAGTCAGACAGACAGTTGATAAGTAAGTTGGCTGATCATTCGCGCTGTCAACTAAGCATCGGGTTATGCCATTGTGATTCGGGTAAGTCACTGTGGCAGACTGTCAAGCGGGCAGGTTGTTCGGGCGGTCTGACACGGGGCGGGAGACACGCGGCCGCCACACGCCCAGGTAACAGGTGTTGCGCCAGTCTTGCAATCCTCCGTTTTACATGAGCAATTGAGCCAGGTCTTCGCCTTTTAAGATCCTCCCTCTTACACGTCTTTCCCGTTACTGGGTTTTCGTAATGAATGGAACGGCCTCCTCCGTTTCACGTCAACCCCGAGGTAAGATGCAGGCCCGGGGCGAGGGGGGCTCACGGCCCTGGTTTGGCCGATCAGAATAAAAAGTCGCCAGGCAGTCGGTCAGTCAATTAATCTTAATCCCAGTCTGCAAATCAGTCAGTTAACCGGCCAATCAGCTAGCCAAGCGACCCACCAGACATACATTCCGCCAGTCATTCAGTCATTCAGGAAGATGATTGGCCATTTAACTAGCCGATCACTTCTGTCACATAATTGGTCAGCCGACCTGCAAACCACCTGATCAAATTCCATTTTCTGTCAGTTATTTACTTCCCTGCAAGCACGTCGGTCAAGTCAAGCAATAATCCGACCGTACAGACACCCAGTCATTCAGTCAGTCCACAGCCAGCCCCCCCTCCCCCTCCCCCCCTCCCGGCCGGCAGAAGGGCAAGCAGCAGCCCAGCGGGAGGGAGGACAGCAGGCGGCGGCGAGGGAGAAACGCCGCCTCGAATACATGAAACGGAAGTGATCATTCCGTAGCGCCTTCCCGCCCTTCGACCCCGGGCAGCTCCTCGTGACCTCGCTCTCCGCGATTTAGACTGACCTCAGGAGGGCCAAGGCGGCGCTGACCTTCTCCCTCGTGTCATGGGCTTTTTGTCTGAAACTTTCTTTTTTGTTCTTGTGCTGCTGTGTGTTCTTGTTCTTTATTTTTTCTCTTTTTTCTTCTTCCTCCTCTTATTCTTCTTGTTTTTCTTTT
>NC_091572.1:1149781-1154781 GCF_042767895.1 Penaeus vannamei
CCAATTAGCAAGCAAAATAGTCAGTCAGGACACACGTCACCATATGAAATCCCCAGCGGCCCTGTGGATTAATCCTCCGATCGCCCTTTCATTAATCATACGCTCTCCATCTTCGTTATTGTTTCCTTCCCTCCCGCCCCTCCCTTTTCCTTCCCTCCCGCCCCTCCCTTTTCCTTCCCTCCCGCCCATCCCTCCCCGTGCAGGGCGCCCCTCCGTCCCTTCGGAAAGACGGGCAGCGGTCTGCTCGGGCCAGTCAGCCCTCGTGGAGGCCGGGCGAGGGCGGGGCGCGGGTTGAGGCCGGCGAGCGCAGGGGGGAGAGAGGTCGCCCAGGCGCAGGCAAACACACACACACTTATATAAGTGTATAGAAATTAATATATATGTATATGTATAAATATATATAAATAAACAAATAAATAAATAAATATATATATATATATATATATATATATGCACACATATACAGATATGTATGTATATATATGCATGTATATGAATATATATGTATGTATATACATATATATGTAGGTATATATATATATGTGTGTGTGTGTGTGTGTGTGTGTGTGTGTGTGTGTGTGTGTGTGTGTGTGTGTGTGTGTGTGTGTGTGTGTGTGTATTATATATATATTCATATATATACATATATATACATATATATATATATATATATATATATATATATATATATATATATATATATATATACGTGTATATATATATATATATATATATATATGTATATATATATATATATATATATATATATATATATATATGAATATATATATAATACACACACACACGCCTATAAAAGCCGGAGGCGGAGGCAGGAAGGCGCCTCGCGAGCGGAGGCCGTCCATTAAACCCGCGACCCGAATGTAGCGAGAATTTTGCGAGTGAAATGAGTGTCCGCGAGAGACGGATGTACTCCTCATGACCTTTTTCGCGGAGTGAAGTGAGCGAGTGAGTGCGTTTTGGGCGGAGATGAGCGATCAGAGATTTTTTTTCATTTTTATCCGTTTTTTTTCGTTCTCAATTGGTAAGATGTGATGTTTGGATGGTCGTCGGTTTTCTTTCATTGTCATCATTCAAATCAGCAGCAGCGTCATCATCATCATCATCGTCGTCATCGTTATCATATCATATCATCATCATTATCATCACCCTCACCATCATTACCATCACCATATCACCATCATCATCATTATCATTATAATTATCATCACCATCATTATCATCATCAGAGAGAGAGAGGGAGAGAGAGAGAGAGAGAGAGAGAGAGAGAGAGAGAGAGAGAGAGAGAGAGAGTGAGTGAGTTAGAGAGAGAGAATATAAGAGAAAGGGTAGAATAGAAAAAAAAATATATCAATAATAACAAAGAGTAAGAAAATCTATCCACATAATATATAAGGGATTTTTTCAGGGAATGATTCCACGCGAGTATTTCGTATTGCTAAAATTTTGCGTAAAGATTTAAGTGATGTGTAAACTACCCTTTGATAATGATAATGAAATGTTAACCATTGTTTGCTTCTAAAAAGAATAATACTGAGAAGAAAATGTTGACAAGATGCAATACCAGTAACTATGGGATTGTTGCGTTCTAGAATGAAAATACGAGTAATTATTTTGTTATTATACTGATCATAATCGAAGTGTCATAATGAACCGTATTCATGTTGACAAATGTAGAAAAGGTATGAATGAGATATCATGCCTTTTCTACAAGTGTCATGATCATAAAAATGGAGGCATTGGGCCGGCTGATGACGAAATTATAATCACAACTTTATAACTCTTTGAGTTGGACGAAATCAGAGGCTTTTCTCGCCGTGTAAAAACTAAAGGTGATTATTGATCTAATTAATCGGGTGAGAGGAGGAGGACAATTAAACGACAGAAAAAGTAAGCAGTTGATGTCTTTTCGTTGAGAGAGAGAGAGAGAGAGAGAGATAGAAAGAGAGAGAGAGATAGAAAGAGAGAGAGAGAGAGAGAGAGAGAGAGATAGAAAGAGAAAGAGAAAGAGAAAGAGAGAGATAAGGCCAACAAGACAGACGGATAAACAAAGACAATAACAGAGACGGCGAAGAGCGGCACAAAGAAAATGAAAACGAAGGAGAGAGAAAGGCAAAAAGGAAAACAAAACGGAATATATACAGATACTGAAAAACACTTGGAAAAAACACAAGTGTAAGAGAATAGGAACATGGACGGAGGAGGTGAGGAGGGGGGGGGAGGGGTGGGGGGATAAGCCGTGCTGAGTCTTCAGATATCTGCTGGATAGCGTCACTTGTCACTCCTGCCCCTTCCCTCCCCCTCCCCCTCTCCCCTCTCCGCCTGTTCCCTCTCCCCTCTCCCCTTGCTTCTCTTCCTTCTCCGTTCTTCCTCCTCTCTCCTCGCCATTCACGCCCCTCCTCCCTCTCTCTTTACCGCCTCACTTCCTCTTCTCTTCCTCCCCTTGCCCCTACCCCCTCCCTTCGCCTTTCTCTCCTTTCCCTCTCCTTTCTTTCCTATTTTCTCCCTCTCGCTCTCTCTTCTTTCTTCTTCCTCTTCTCTCCCCTCTCCTCTTCCCTCTCTTCCCTTGCCCCTCTCTCTCCTCTCCCCCTCCTTTCTTTTCCTATTTTCTCCCCTCTCCCTCTCTCCTCCTTCCCCTCTCCCCTCGCCCCCTCTCTCTTCTCTCTCTTCTTCTCCTCGCCCCTCTCTCTTCTCTCTCCCCTCTCTCTTCTCTCTCCCCTCTCCTCTTCCCTCCCCCCTCACCCCTCTCTCTTCTCTCTCCTCTTCCCTTCGCCCCTCTCTCTCCTGTCCCCAGAGGGAAGGGAGGAAAGTGTTTTTGTCCTTTTCCATCTTTCTCCTTCTTTCTCTCCCGATCATTTCAAGGTTTTAGGAGCATGACAGTCTAGCGAGATTTATCACACGGAGGACCTGACTCCGGAAGAAGTGTGTGTATTCTGTCCGACACAGACATACGCACGCACGTGTTAATACAGAAACACGCATATGAGTATGAACACACACACACAAACACAAACAGACACAAACACAAACAAACACACATATACACACAAACACAAATACACACACACAAACAAACACAAATACACGCACACAAACAAACACACACACACAAACAAAGACACACACACACACAAACACACACACACAAACACAGCCATAATCCGCCAACCAACAAAAAGCAACAAATAAACACGCGGCCACATCCTAGTCTCCATAAATTATATCAGTTTTCCAATCCGTTTTTAAAAGTTGATTTGGCTGATAACAGACAAAATATTCCCCGATAAATCTTTGGCCAAAGGACGCCATGGACAAAGGGCGGATCCAGCACCCATTCCCGCGATTGGCTGTTCCTCTGATTGGCGAATCTCGGACCGCTGATGCTCGTGCCGTTTGGGCCGCGCTCGCCGCCGTCGTCAGGAGCGGTAGCGTCAGCCGCTGTCACTCTTTGTCATTATCATTATTATTATCGTTATTACTATTGTCGTCATTATTGTTTTTTATTTATTTGTTATTGTTATTATTATTATCATTATTATTGTTATCATTGTCAGTTATTGTTGTTATTATTATCATTATTATTGTTATAATTATTATCATTATTATTGTTATTATCATTATCATTATTATTGTTATTATTATAATTTCATTGTTATTATTATTACGATTAATATCATCCTCATCATCCTCATCATTGTTAGTTGTGGTAGTAGTAGTATTGCTATTATTGTTGCTGTTATAACTACCATCTTTTTTACCTTTTTATCCTCAGCATCTTTATTGTTTACTTTACATTCGGGATAAAAACATTTTTGATCTTCCTTGCAGTGCAATTCAGCACCGAACGCCATCGAAATCATCATCGAAATATGAAAATGAAAATTGAATGATCTGCCGCGTTCACTGGCGAGGGAATCTGATCCTCTTGAAAACAAATATTAATGCTCGAAAATGGGAATTTAATCCCTCTGAAAACAAGATCCCGTTTATCTGAAAAAGGAATTTGATCTTGTTGAAAAAGATTTGATTTACTCGAAAGAGAATCTGATAGACTGAAAGGGTAGTTTATTCTTCTCGAAAGGAAATTTGTTTCACGGAAAAGGAATCTGATTCCATCTATATGGAAATTAATTAAACAGAAAAATCAAGTTCAAGGTCGCACGATTGATGATAGGAAGAAGCGGAGACGAATATTTGAAATGTCATTTTTATTGTGTTAGAATTTCAAATTTCATCGTA
This sequence comes from Penaeus vannamei, assembly GCF_042767895.1. Lineage (NCBI taxonomy): Eukaryota > Metazoa > Arthropoda > Malacostraca > Decapoda > Penaeidae > Penaeus > Penaeus vannamei. Next base: position 1,154,039 of record NC_091572.1, read on the forward strand.
TTTACCCTTTTGTTGTTTTTGTTGTTATTGTTTTATTTATTCATCCAATTATGGGTTTGATTTGTCTGAATTGAAGACCCTGTTGCCATCATAATGCCTTTGATGGTTATCTTGTTTAGGATATCTTAGAGCAACATTCTTATTTCAAGAGCAATATTCGTAGCGAAAACCGCTATTGTGATTATGAAAGCGCACTTGTTGTTAGCGGATCAGGAATGTGTTCTGATTATCATTGCAGATATTATTTAGCGGATACTCCTATACATTGCATTTAGACACACACACACACACACACACACACACACACACACACACACACACACACACACACACACACACACACACACACACACACACACACACACACACGACACTTCGCACTGACACACACACTTAAACAAACACACACACACACACACACACACACACACACACACACACACACACACACACACACACACACACACACACACACACACACACACACACACACACGCACGCACGCACAAAGGAAAACAAAAACCCCGTCCCCTTTGCAATCCGAAGTATCTGTTATCTACCACAAAAGGGACATCATTAGCGTCATATTCTGTCGCTCGTCTTTTTTTATTTATTCGTCCAGCCGCCTCCTCGCTCTCTGCCTCGTCGAAGGGCGATGGATACGGCCTCGCCCTTTCCCTGGCCGCGGCGGGGGGAAATTGCGCGCAAGGAGATGGGGGGAGGGGGGGCGCAAGGGAAAGGGG
>NC_091572.1:1172281-1187281 GCF_042767895.1 Penaeus vannamei
GAATAAGGAAAGGAAATGAGTGGGAGTGGAGGAGGAATAAGGAAAGGAGGGTAAACGGCGGAGATAAAGAATGTGAGAGAAGAGGAGAGGAGAGAAGACGCTGCCTCCAGGACGGCCTCCTCGGGTCTGGCAGATCTAAGAGGATTTTTTTTTTTTAGATATTTTATTGTATTTCTTTCCGCCTTAGATGTATAATTCATTTTTTTCTGTGTCGGTCTTTGGAGTTTGGTGGAGGAGGAAGAAGGGAAGAGGGAGAAGGAGTGATAAGAGAGATAAGGCAAGGGGAGAGAGGGAGACATGACAACAAGTAGAAAGACAAAAGTATCAGAAGTATAAAAAACAACAACAACAACAGGTAGACGAAGAGAAGTATAAATGAGATAAAATAGATGATTTATACTGGAAGATGACATGGAGAAAAAAAAAGAGGCATATGAAGTAAAATGAAGAGGAAGAACCCCAAGAGAAGAAAAACAAGAGATAAACAGAAGAAATGAAAGAAAGATAACATACATGAATACTATATATATATATATATATATATATATATATATATATATATATATATATATATATATATATATATATATATATAAGAAACAGAGGCAAACAATATATATCGTAGAGAGGAATTGGAAGAAAATGAAGAAAAGCGAGACAAGAGACAGACAGAGTGACCTCAGGCTGACCATCACGGCTGCGGCTGCCAGGCCTGGCGCAGGGGTGATGCGGGGGGAGGGGCGAAAGGAGGGGAAAAGGGGAGAGGAGGGAAGGGGAAAATGGGACGAGGAGAAGGAAAGTAGAGGGTGAGAGAGGAGGAAAAAAAGAGCAAGAGGGAATGGGAAAGAGAGGGAGCGAGGCGGGAAGAGAAGAAAGCGTTAAGACGAAATAAGAAGCCCGAATAAGGCTTAGAAGAAAAGAAACACAAGAAGTAGGAGAAAAAGGATACACATAAAAAAGTAAATCCGAAAATTCGAAAGAGAAAATCGACAAAGAATGAATTGAGGAAATCGAATGATTGGTGAAATAAAAGTGAATAGGAAGAGCGAAAAATGGAGAAAAAGGGAGATGGAAAGACACTAGAAGGAGAAACACGATATAAAGGCAGATAGAACATGACAAAGAAAAGGAAAAGAAAAGTTATGAGGAAAGACAAAGCTATGAGGTAAAAGAGAGAGCAAAAAAAAAGAAGAAAAAAAGAACCTCATAATAGAATCGATAGCTTAATAGATAGAAACAAGAAGAGAGGAAATGAGGAAAAGAAAGGATGAAGAGGATAATAAATGACCATGGAAAAAAAGAATGCTGAAATAGGGATATTAAGAGAAAATAGAAGAGAGAGAGAGAGAGAGAGAGAGACAGAGAGAGAGAGAGTCAGAGAGAGAGACAGAGAAAGAACGAGAGGGAGAAAGAGAGAGAGAGAGACAGAGACAGAGAGAGAGAGAGAGAGAGAGAGAGAGAGAAAGAGAGAGAGAGAGAGACGAAACATGGAAAAATAGGGGAAAAAAATGTATAATTTACGAACAGGGAAGAAGAGCAAAAGAAAATGTTATGAAAATCCGGTGAAGAAGATTTAACAATAACTTTTCCGCCAGACAGAAAGGCAAAAAAGAGAGAGAAAGGAAATAAGGAGGGGGAGAGAAAGAAGATAAAGAGGGGAAAAAATTGATAAGAATTTAAAAAAAAAATGATACACGAAAATGGAAAGACGAATGAGGGAGAAAAAAAGGCTATAAACTATTTTCAACGGATATTAATTTGTTTATTCGTGTATTTATTGATGGTTCGTTGACTGATCGACTACTTTCGGCTCTGCTTTATATTCTGTTCCTTTCACACGATCGTTACATCTAGACAAAAAAGAACTTATTTAGTAGATTAAGCAGTCCCGTCGCTCTCAGAATTAGTTGCCAGGATGGGGGGGGGGGGCGAGATAACGGCCTCCCTTGGCCTTGTTAGCAGACCTCGAAGGAAGTGGCAGAAAAATTAGGAAGAAAAAGGGAGAGACCTTTTTTATAGGTCATTCGATGATGTCATGTCACGTGATCTAACCCTCCTGGCGTGAGATACTTCATGTTGTTCTCTCTCTCCTTCTCTCTCTCTCTCTCTCTCTCTTTCTTTCTTTCTCCCTCCCTCCCCCCCCCTCTCTCTCTCTCTCTCTCTCTCTCTCTCTCTCTCTCTCTCTCTCTCTCTCTCTCTCTCTCTCTCTCTCTCTCTCTCTCTCTCTTCTCTCTTCTTTCTCCCCCTCCCTCTCTCTCTCTCTGTCTCGCTTTCTCTTTCTCTTCTCTCTCTCTCTCTCTCTATCTCTCTCTCTCTCTCTCTCTTTCTCTTTCTCTTTCTCTCTCTCTCTCTCTCTCTCTCTCTCTCTCTCTCTCTCTCTCTCTCTCTCTCTCTCTCTCTCTCTCTCTCTCTCTCTCTCTCTCTCTCTCTCTCTCTCTCTCTCTCTCTCTCTCTCTCTCTCTCTCTCTCTCTCTCTCTCTCTCTCTCTGGGTCTCTCTCTCTAACCCCCCCCCCTCCTCTAACCACCCCTCTCTTAAAGGGAAAAGGAGAAAGAAAATGAGGAAAAGAAAAAGAGAGATAGAAAAGGATGAGACGAGAGAAGGAAAGGATTTAAGAAGAAGGGAAATTATATGAAACTGGTACTCAGCATATGAAAAAATAATAACAAGATAGTTTATGTGATTAAATATGGCAATTGGAGAGAAAATAGGAAAAAAAAATGATGCGACATGAAGACAAAATGAGAAAGACGAAAGTACTTAAAAACAAGAAGACACAAATGAGACCAAAAACCAAAAAAAAAAAAAAAGTGAAAGAAGGGAAAGAAAGAAAGAAAAAAAAGCGGACACAAATGAGACAAAAAAAGGGAAAGAAAGAAAAAAGAAAGAAAAAAAAAAAAGCGAAAAAAACTCCAATTGGATATGTCGCTTTTCTTGCTCGCTTTTCCTCCGAAATGCCTCTTCCTCGCCCTCTTTTTCCCCTCGGCCAAGTGAGGGGAAAGTTGAGATGAAACCCGCTCGGCCGCCCGGAGTTATGAGTTGGAGGAGGGGGAGTGGGGGAGGGGGGTTAGAGGAGGAGGAGGGGGAGGGGGAGGAATGAGGAAGAGGGATGGAAGGGAGGAGGAGGAAGGGGGAGGAGGAGGAGGAGGAGGAGGGGAGGGGGAGGGAAGAGGAGGAAGAGAGGAAGGGGAGGAATTAAAAGAGAAGGAGGAGGGGGGGGTGGGAGGGGGAGGAAGGAGGGAAGAGGGATGGAAGGGTAGGCGGAGGGGGAGGATGAGGAGAAGAGGGATTGAAGGGGAGGGAGGGAGGGAGGAGGGAGGAATGAGGAAGAAGGACTGGAAGGGAAGGGAGGAGGGGGAGGAGGAGGAGGAGGGATGAAAGGGGAGGAGGAAGAGGAAGAGGAGGGAGGGATTGAAGAGGAGGGAGAGGGAGGGGGAGGGAAGAGGAAGGAGGAAGAGGGATTGAAGGGGAGGGAGGAAGAGGAGGAGGAATGAAGGGAAGAAGGACTGGAAGGGAAGGAGGAGGAGGAGGAGGAGGAGGGATGAAAGGGGAGGAGGGAGGAAGAGGAAGGGGAGGGATTGAAGAGGAGGGAGAGGAGGGGGAGGGAAGAGGAAGGAGGAAGAGGGATTGAAGGGGAGGAGGAGGAGGGGGGCGAGGAAGAGAATGAGGAAGAGGGAGAGTGCAAAGGGGTTTGAATGAGGGGAGGGGAGAGAAGAGGAAAGGGAACTGGGGGAAGAAGAAGAGGTGGAGAGGGAGGAGGGGAAAGAAAAAGAAAGTGGGTAGGTAGAAGAGGAGGAGGAGGGAAGCGACGGATGGGAAAGGAAAGAGGTTGAGGAGGAAGTGGAAGTGAGGGAAAAGGAGGAAGAGGCAGCGAAGAAGAGGAATAAGAATAAGGGGAGAGAGTGGAATGAGAGGGGAAAAGGGGGAAATACACGAAGAAGAAAAAAGGAAAAGAAGCGAGAAAGAAAGACGCTGACGAGGAAGAGGAGAAAAAAACATGGAACCTTCAAATATAAGATAAAGAGGAAGAAGAAAAGATGGAAGAATTTGAGCAAAAAGACGAGAGGAAAAGTGAAGAAAGAAAAAGAAAGAGAGATGCAAGATTTGTTTTGAAAAGAGAGAGAGAGAGAGAGACAGAGAGACAGAGAGAGAGAGAGAGAGAGAGAGAGAGAGAGAGAGAGAGAGAGAGAGAGAGAGAAAAAAGAGAGAAAGGAGAAACAAGCACGACAAAAACCGCAGTGAAGATAAAAGCAAACCAACTATAACAGTGACGAATCCTGTGAGCGGAGCTGAAAGACAGGATAAAACAGGAATTCAAAAAGTGAATATTTGATTAGCGAATAGAAAAAAATTCGGTTTCTGGTTCAGACGCTGATATTACCTCCAGATGGAAATGAAATTGTGTCTCGGGAGAGAAATCAGTCAAAGGAAATGATTTCTCTCCCAATTTCCCTCCCTTCCTTGAACTGCTATCGTCCATCTCGAGACAAAATGGATGAGTATGTACAGTATTTTCCTCTCTTAGTTACTTTGTCTTTCTTTCCTTTTTTTTTCTTTGTTTTGTTTCTTTTTTCCTTTTTTTCTCATCCATCTCCGGAGAAAATGGATGCGCAATATTTTTTCCTCTTTTTAACTCTCTAACCGCTTCTTCCTTTTCACGAAAACGGGGATATAGGAATAAGGAAAAAAGGGGGGGTTGGGGGGTAGTGGTGAGGGCCTAATGGAAGAGTGGAAATCGGGAATTGAATCAGAAATAAACAATTCCTCGCTGAAGATAATACCTCAGACGACGCCATCGCCAGACATCACGATTCGATGAGAAATTAGGGAAGTGAATGTCGGTGATTAATGCGTGAGTGTTATGGCCGCTTCGGAAGGGAAAATAACGTGTTTGAGGAATATAGACGATAAGGTGTGATATTTGTGGCAGTGAGCGAATGAGAGGAGAGAGAGGGAGGGAGAAAGGTTTTAGAGAGAGGGAGAGGGAGAGGGAGAGGGGGAGGGAGAGGGAGAGGGAGAGGGGGAGGGAGAGGGGGAGGGGGAGGGGGAGGGAGAGGGAGAGAGGGAGAGGGAAGGAGGGAGAGGGAGAGGGAGAGGGAGGAGGGAGAGAGAGAGGGAGAGGGAGAGGGAGAGGGAGAGGGAGAGGGGAGTAGGAGAGGAGAGAGAGAGAGAGAGAGAGAGAGAGAGAGAGAGAGAGAGAGAGAGAGAGAGAGAGAGAGAGAGGGAGAGGGAGAGGAGGGGTGGTGATAAACATGGAAGACAAAAGAGGGATTGGAGAGAAAGGAGCGATTGCAATACCAAGTTTTCCGGCGATAAGAACATAGTTTGGGAATAAGGAATGAGGGTAATCCTTCTCCCTCCCCTTCTCCCCTCTCTCTCTCTTCTCTCTCTCTATCACTCTCTCAATCTCTCTCTCTCTCTTTCTCTCTCTCTCACTCTTCTTCTCTCTCTCTTCTTCTTCTTCTTCTCTCTCTCTCTCTCTCTCTCTCTCTCTTCTCTCTCTCTCTCTATCTATCTATCTATCTATCTATGTATCTATCTCTCAATCTCTCTCTCTCTCTCTCTCTCTCTCTCTCTCTCTCTCTCTCTCTCTCTCTCTCTCTCTCTCTCTCTCTCTCTCTCTCTCTCTCTCTCTCTCCCTCTCCCTCTCCCTCTCCCTCTCCCTCTCCCTCTCCCTCTCCTTCTCTCTCTCTCTCTCTTCTCTCTCCCCTCTCTCTCTCTCTCTCCCTTCCTCTCTCGGAGGCAAGAGAAGACTTAAGGAATATATTTAATTCGCCGTGGTTTGTTAATGTAATTATAGTTTGGCGGTTTTTTGTTGGCGGTAATAATGGCGAGAAAACTGCTAATGATGTCATTTATAATCAAGAGAATATTGGTCATGACGATGATATGGACAGAATGATAATGATGATGCAACGAAAATGATGATGATGAGCATTACAACAACTAATGATAATGGTAATTATATTAATAATGATAATTATCATTTAGTGTTACCACTGATAATGTTAATGATATTAGCCTTGATAATACAGTGAAAGTTAGAAATACAAAAGCATAGGAATAGAAATAATAATGTTCCTAAGTATTCTAATAAATCCTGAATATATGAATGCTAAAGAGAGGGGGAGAGGGAAAGAGAGAGAGAAGAGAGAGCGAAGAGAGAGCGAAGAGAGAGAGCAAAGAGAGAGAGCAAAGAGAGAGAGAGCAAAGAGAGAGAGCAAAGAGAGAGAGCAAAGAGAGAAAGCAAAGAGAGAAAGCAAAGAGAGAGAGCGAAGAGAGAGAGCGAAGAGAGAGAGCGAAGAGAGAGAGCGAAGAGAGAGAGCGAAGAGAGAGAGCGAAGAGAGAGAGCGAAGAGAGAGAGCGAAGAGAGAGAGCGAAGAGAGAGAGCGAAGAGAGAGAGCGAAGAGAGAGAGCGAAGAGAGAGAGCGAAGAGAGAGAGCAAAGAGAGAGAGCAAAGAGAGAGAGCAAAGAGAGAGAGAGAAGAGAGAGAGAAGAGAGAGAGAAGAGAGAGAGAAGAGAGAGAGAAGAGAGAGAAGAGAGAGAGAGATGGAAAGAGAGAGAGAGAGAGAGGAGAGAGGTTGGGAAAGAGAATAGAAGAAAAGAGAAAGGGTTGGGAGAGGAGAAAGAGATTGGGAGAGAAGAGAGAGAGAGAGAGGGAGAGAGAGAGAGAGAGAGAGAGAGAGAGAGGGAGAGAGAGAGAGAGAGAGAGAGAGAGAGACAGACAGACAGACAGACAGACAGACAAAAAGTGTTTACGATGAAGCCGAATCGAGCAAATTTTCCAATTTAGGCACCGGTATTAAAATACACCGGGAAGGGGGGGAGGGGGTAATGAAGGGAGGTGGGGGGAGGAGGATATTTCAATATTTGCGCCATTGTAAAAATACTGATTGAGCTTGACGGCTGATGAGCGTTAGAATGCTAAAGAGGGAGAGTATTAACGCAAGCACACTCCCCCCCCCCTCCCCATACCCCTGACTCCCCCTTCCCCTGCCATCCCCTCCTTCCGTCTCCCCTCCCCTGCCCTTTTCCCTCCTTCCGTCTCCCTCCTTCCTGTCCTCCTCTCCCCTGCCCTCCCTCCTTCCTTCTTCCCTCCCTTCCCTCTTCCCTCCCTCTTTCCCTCCATTCCCCTCCCCTTCCCTCTTCCCTCCTTCCGTCTCCCCTCCCCTGCCCTCCCCTCCATTCCCCTCCCCTTCCCTCTTCCCTCCCCTCTTTCCCTCCCCTCCCCTGCTCCCCCCCTCTTCCTTCCTATCCCTCTCTTGGTCTCATTACTTGCTAGCAGCGGAGATAGTGAGGTGTAATGAGGTGGTGTTGAGTTCCCGGGAGAGATGAGGTGATGAAATTAGATCACGTCGATGAGGTGATGAGAATGCAGTTTTTTTCGGGGGGGGGGGGGGGAGGCGATGGTGATCTGGTTGCCATGGTGATCACACCATTTCATTCTAGCATTTCGTAAAAAAAAGACAAAAACAGCATAGTAGTTCACAGAATAGTTAAATACTTTATGCTCTGATTTGGGACATTGAAAAATTTGTTAATAGGAAAAATGTGGCCACATGGATGAATTAATTCCTCATGCGTAATGAAGGACATGTTAATGAACTTTTTTACGACTTGGGGGAGTTCCTCGTAAAAGGTAAACACTCGAACATTGTGTTGATACTGCTGTGTTTGGTTTGCTCTCTCTCTCTCTCTCTCTCTCTCTCTCTCTCTCTCTCTCTCTCTCTCTCTCTCTCTCTCCCTCTCTCTCTCATCCTTCCTTTTCACTATTTATATATCTATCTATTTCTTCATCTGTCTAGCTGTCACTCTCTTGATTTATCTAAGAGTCATTGAGAGAAAGCCCTCCATTTGGTGTTTAATAGGATTAAATGTTAAATATCTATAAATAAAGTAAACATTTATAAGTAAGTTAAGAGAGGATGGAGGGAAGGAAGGATAAAAGGTAGAACAGAGATGGAGTGAGAGCTATAGAGAGAGAAAGAGAGAGAGAGAAAGAGAAAGATAGAGAGAGAGAGAGAAAGAGAGAGAGAGAGAGCGCGCGAGAGAGAGAGAGAGAGAGAGCGAGAGAGAGAGAGAGAGAGAGAGAGAGAGAGATAGAGAGAGAGAGCGCGCGAGAGAGAGAGAGCGAGAGAGAGAGAGAGAGAGAGAAAGAGAGAAAGAGAGAGAGAGAGAGAGGGGGGGTGAGGGAGGGAAAGCGAGCGTGAGCGAGAGAGAAGGTGGTGTGGAGAGGTTTAGCGGCCTGGGCAGGGGGAGGCAGGGACCGGGGGCGGGGGAGTGGGGGGGCTAAGGATAATGCCAGGGCATAATCATATTGAGCGGTTGATAATGAGACGGTGAGGTTACGGCCGCGCGTGAGTATAATAAGGGTGTAATTAGGAGAGAAAATCATTTGTCATGTTGCGGAGAGGTTGTCTGTTTGCGGAAGGTGCGGCTGGCTCCGCTCGGGCTGCGCTGCGGGTCGTCTGTGGTACTGCGGGGTATCCGTGGGCTGCGGGGTTTACTTCGGTGCAAGTGGCTGGTACTGACGTGGTAGCCTGGTAGCGTTGGACCTCTTCATGGGCTCCTGATTCGTGTCATGTAGGAGCATCAATCCTATTTTGATGACAGAAAGTTCACGGCCTGTTTCACGAGCGGTTTGGAGACTCGATTGCCAAGGTAGGATGAAACAGCGTTGGTGTTCTCTAAATCCTTTAATTAAGCACCGCTGAGCGAGTCCAGCGGATGACGCCAAAGATGACGTGTGAAGGCGCGGGTCGAACGCCCTTGCGAACGAGGCCGAGTTGGAAGAGAGGAATGGAGGAGAGATGATTGGAAAGGAAGATCAGATGTCCATAACTAACGACCGCGCCCGTGGCCGGAAGGCGTGGAGGAGGACGGGCGGCCGCGGGTGCTCGGGCTGGGGCTAAAGGTGTGAGGCTTCGGCAGCCCGTGGTTGCACCGCACGCGAACCCAGCCCCCCCCCCCTGCCTATCTGCTCCCCCCTCCTCCCCCTTCCGGCGCAATCCTTTGTCCATTTCCTTTACTCCTCTTCCTGCTCCTCTTCCGTCTCCTGTCCTCCTCTTATCCTCCGAACTCTTTTCTTTTTTTTTCTTCGTCTTCCTCGTCCTCCTTCTCCTTCATCTTTTTTTCTTCTTCTTTTTCGCCTCCTCCTCCTCGTCCTTCTTCTCCTTCTCCCTCTTCTCCGTATCCTCTTTTTCAGTTCAACATTAGTGCAAATATATTCGTAGATATGCCAGTTCTTACTGTGAGTAAATTTTGATTAATTACTCACATTCCCTCCAAAAAGTAACCTAGAGTATCTAATCTCCTTATCATCGGCCTTCCCTCCCACTCGTCGCCGTTCTTAAAGCCCTGAACGTGAAAATCAGGTACGTTTAAGTCCGGGAGGCAAGCGGTGCAGTCCCTCCACTCCCTGCCTAATGCCTTGTACGTGAAAATTAGGTATGAGTAAGTCCAGGAGGCAAGCGGTGCAATCCCTCCACTCCCTGCTCATTCGTGAAGCGTCGGCTTCGACTCCCGGTTCGGAGCAACGCCAACGCAGGGAGGGCGCGTGTTGCGGAGACGAGGCTCGAAACTGGCGGTTCACGCATTGCCGATTCTAGGCGGAGGCGTTGGAAGTGGAAGGGAGGGAGGGAGGGAGGGAGGGAGGGAGGAAGAGAGGGAATGAAAAAGGGAATGAGAGAGAGGGGGGGCATGAGAGAGAGAGGGGGGAGAGAGAGGGAGAGGGAGAGAGAGAGAGAGAGCGAGGGGGGGAGGGCGAGAGAGAGAGAGAGATAGAGAGAGAAGGCGAAAGAGAGAGAGAGAAAGACATACAGTTAGACGAGCAGACAGACGGGGGAAGTAGACACGAAAGCAGCGACAGAAGAGTAAATATCACCCGAGAGATGCGCATAAAAGCGGAAACATTCCTAGCTAATGAGATCCAGATGAGACCCAGACAGGCAAGTGACAGACGACCGCCACCAGCGTCTCGGTCGCCGCTCGATTGACTGATTCGTCGCAGCTTTACCTCGCTTTAGCATTAGAATAATTGGAATCAGAACGCGCATCGCTCCCGGGTTCCCTCCGCCAGATGCTTAAATTTCGGGCTCCAGGTATTATTAATGTTAATGGATTCTCGCTCTCTCTCGTTTCATATTTTTTTTCCGCTCTGCCTTTTTTTCCATTCGTTTCCTAGTTTCTATTGTAGGTTTTATTCATTTTTTTTTCTTTTCTTTTTTCGTTCCGTTGCATTTGCGTCGTCGTGTTGCAGTCTGAGTGAAATCGCGTTTGATGAAAACTGATTTGCTTAATGATGACGAAATTCCCTGCCTCCGTTTTCCTCGGTAATCTCTCGCTTTTTGCTTGTCGTTCGTATCTTTGCTTCTGTTCGTCTGATCTTCTTATCCTTGGTTCTTCCTTCGTGTGCTGTCCTCTCTACTCCATGTCTTTATTCGTCAGTCGCTCTTTCATTTTCACTGTATTTTTCTTTTAACTTTATTTTGCATATTCTTCCACTCGTTATTATATTTTACACGTGTCTTCGCTTCTGTCACTCTTCTCCCTTCCTCTTCTCGCTTTCATCACCTTTCCTCCTTTCCCCCCTTTTCGGCCCCCCCCCCTGCCCCCCCCCCCCAGACGGCGCAGAGGCATGTGGGTAATGGAGCCCCGTTTGCCTCTCGCCAATCGCTCTGAGGGAAGCGGCTGTTTGTTCTGGCGAGCGCTGAACAAACGACGCGAGACCCCGTAATGAACGCCGCTGAACTTTGAACAGTTCAGGTACAGCGTTTCGGAGACCGGAGACCAGCGGGGGAGACGGGCGGAGCAAATAGTGAAATGCGGAGAGCGCTGTCCGTAGAGTTTTTTTTAAACAATAGAAGTCCGCGCTGATTCGCTGTTGCAAATACGAATCGAATATCTATGTTTGATGAGATATTTTGGTAATATTAGTATACAGATGAGTTTCAATTATAATTATGATGTATGACCGTGAAGATACCTGACATATAGGGTCATTTACTATTATTCACCGTTAATAACAGCATTATGTATCTTTTATTGGCAATACTGTGATCCAGTGAGCGTGATGCCCCGCGCGGAGGCTTTCCGGACCAAAACGGCCGTTCGAGAGGGATAATTGTGCTCATAGCATCGTCCGTTTTCCCTTCACGATTGCCACAACTCTGGTCCGGAAACCCGTTTATGTGGCTACACTTTTCCCCACTTTAATCTTATCTTTTCTTGAGTATTGATGATTCCATTTTCATATCATTTGCTGCCAGATAATACGACATTTTTCCCTTTCTTTTGCAGGTAAGTTGACCGTAAGAGCTCCTCGTCCTGCCATCCACGTAAGTCGAGAAACTAAGGGAACGATAAACGCGGAAAGTTTGCAGAGAAATTAAGCTATCTTGTCTCTTCCGCTTCCCTCCTTTCTCTCTCTCTCTCTCTCTCTCCCTATCTATCTATCTCTCCCTCTGACTACCCTCTCTCTCTCTCTCTCCCTCTCTCTCTCTTTCTCTCTCTCTCTCTCATCTCTCTCTCTCTCTCTCTCTCTCTCTCTCTCTCTCTCTCTCTCTCTCTCTCTCTCACCCTCTCACTCTCTCTCTTTCTCTCTCTCTCTCTCTCTCTCTCTCTTTCTCTCCCTCTCTCTCTCTCTCTTCTCTGTCTGTCTCTCTCTCTCTCTCTCTCTCTCTCTCTCTCTCTCTCTCTCTCTCTCTCTCTCTCTCTCTCTCTCTCTCTCTCTCTCTCTCTCTCTCTTTTTCTCTCTCTCTATGTTTCCTAATAAAGTCCTGATTACTGTTTAATCCTGAATTTAAATTACTGGCAATTATTAGGTTAGTGCAAGCTTCAGCTAAATTTATTATCATTATTGTTATTATTATTTTATTGTTTTTGTTATTATTATTATTATCATTATCATGATCATCATCATTACCATCATTATTGTTACTATGGTTGTCATCTTATTGTTATTATTATCATTATTATAGATATTGTTATAATTATTATCATATGTCATTATGATTATTATTATATATCCTTTTTCTGTATATGATACTGTTACTATCATCATCATTAACATCATCATTCTTGATAGTGATAGTAGCAGCAATATTGTTCCTCTTATTATTATCAACATCAACTGTTTTATGAAACTGAGCAGAGTGGACTTAGCGGATTATGGTGCTAACTCTCCGACACAGAAGCAAGGGCTTAGGGTGGAGAATGGGAAACTAAGGAAATTATGCCATAAATCTGTCTCTTACTCTCTCTCTCTCTATCTATCTATCTCTTTCTCTCTCTTTCTCCCTCTTTCTCTCTCTCTCTCTCTCTCTCTCTCTCTCTCTCTCTCTCTCTCTCTCTCTCTCTCTCTGTCTTTCTTTCTCTCTCTCTCTCTATCTTTCTTTCTTTTTTCTCTCTGTCTCTCTCCCTTTCTCTGTCTTTCTCTCTCTCTCTCTCTCTCTCTCTCTCTCTCTCTCTCTCTCTCTCTCTCTCTCTCTCTCTCTCTCTCTTTCTTTCTCTCTCTTTCTTTCTTTCTCTCTTTCTCTCTTTCTCTGCCTTTTCTCTCTCCTCTCTCTCTCTCTCTCTCTCTCTCTCTCTCTCTCTCTCTCTCTTCTTCTTTCTTCTTTCTTCTTCTTCTTCTTCTTCTTCTTCTTCTTCTTCTTCTTCTTCTCTCTCCTTTCCTTTCTCTCCTCTCTTCCTCTTCTTCTTCTTCTTCTTCTTTCTTCTTTCTTCTTCTTCTTTCTTCTCTTCTTCTTCTTTCTTCTTCTTCTCCTTCCTTCTTCTTCTCTTCTCTTTCTTCTCTGGTCAGTCCTTCAGTAATTGCATTTCCCTGTATCGTTTTTCCTCCTCCTCCCCATCTGCATTCCATCCCTTTCTTCCTACTTCATCCTCTCTTATGCACCCTCTTCATTACCTTCCATCTCATGTCTTTTTTCCTTTTATCCCTACTCCACTCTCCTATGCCATCGAGACCCCTCCACTCCCCCACCTCCTAACTTCTTCTATCTCCCCTACCCCAACCATCCCTCCCCTGCCTCCACTCCTCCACCACTTCCTCACCCCATCTACCTCAATTACCCCCACCTTCCCCCTCCCCCACCTCCTTCCTCCGCTACTTCCCAATCTACCTCCCCTGCCCTTACCTTCCCCCTCTCCCTTCCATCTCCTCCTCTCCTCTCTGCCACTTCCCCCCAACTACTCTCCCCTCCGCCCACTTCCTCACCCCCCATCTACCTCCCCTCCTCCTCCGTCCCCGCCCCCGCCCCCCCCTCCTTAACAGCACAAAGGCGCCATTACGGTCGGTGTTTTACAAGGCTGCGAGCGAGAGCCTTCGTGTTCCGTCGAGCGGCTGGAACCGCGTTCGTATCGGGTCGAGTTCGGGTTATTATCTTATTATTATCTTATTATTATTATTATTATTATTATTATTATTATTATTATTATTATTATTATTATTATTATTATTATTATTATTATTATCTTATTATTATTATTATAATTATTATTGTTATTATCTTATGTGGCGTCACATCGTCCGTAGAGGAATTTCCTTTTCTCTTCCTTTCTCTTTTCTATTTCTTGATTGTTTTGGCTCTTTTTTTCTTCTTCTTCGTTAATGTTAATGTTAAGTAGTGTAAAAAAAAAAAAAAAAAAATCTGGCGTGAGATTTTTTGTTCTTTTTCTTCATCTTCAGGTGGCATGAAATATTTTTTCCCTCTTATTCTTCTTCTCCTCCTTCTATTTCCTTCTTCATCGAGTTCATATTTCTTCCATTTTCCTTCCATCTACTTTCTTCTTGGTCGAAGGTTAAGTGGCAGAGAGAGGGAGAGAGAGGGGGGGGAGAAAGAGAGAAAGAGGGAGAGAGAGAGAAAGTGGCGGGGGGGAGGAGAGAAAGAGAGAGAGAGAGAGAGAAAGAGGGTGGGGAGGAGGGAGAGAGAGAGAGAGGGTGAGGAGGAGAGAGAGAGAGAGAGAGAGAGAGAGAGAGAGAGAGAGAGAGAGAGAGAGAGAGAGAGAGAGAGAGAGAGAGAGAGAGAGAGAGAGAGAGAGAGAGAGAGAGGGGGGGGGGAAGCGGAGAAAGGAGCGAGGAGGGAGGCACCGAGGGAAAGAACGAAGAGGGAAAAGGGGAAAGCGTAAGCTAATGAGGGTGAGGAAAGGAAGGTGAGTGAAGGAAGGGCGAACCGGGGAAGAGGGAAATAAACGAGTAAAGAAGGAGAAAGGAAAATAAATGAATGAATACAAAGGAAATGAGACGAGAGAGCGCAAATCACAAAAGAATAGGAAGCAAGACAAAAGGACGAAGGAAGAATAAGGGGACAAGAAGGAGGACGAAACTTTGTAGCGAGAAGTTGGGTCGAGGAAGGTAGGCTGCGAAGGGGGGGGGGGGGGAATGGAGGGAGAAGGAGGAGAAGGGTGAGGAGGAGGAGAAGGGTGAGGAGGAGGAGAAGGAGGAGGGAAGAAGAGGGGAAAGGAGGAGGGGAGGAGAGGAAGAGAGAACGAAAGAGGAAAATGGGGAGGAGAAGGAGAGGAAGAAGAGGGGAAAGAAGGAGAAGGAGGAGGAAGAATAGAAAGAAGAAGGAAAAATAAGGATAAGGGGGAGGAGAAGAAAAAGCAGTAGAGGAAGAAGAAGAAAAGGGAGGAAGGGAAGGAATTGGATAAGAAGAAGGAAAAGAAGAAGATGATTAAGGAGATTTATAAGGAAGGCTAAAACAAGAAAAAGAAGACGATAAAGAAGAAGTAGTAGAGGGGAGGAAGAGGAAGAGGAGGGAAAGAAGGGAGAGAAGGAGAGCCAAGAACACTCTTCCTAGTTAATCAAAGACAAGTGGAAGGGAAGAGGAGGAAAGGGAGGAAGAGAAAACCAGTAAAGGAGAGAAAAGAAGATCAGAAGAAATGTTGTAGGAGAGGAGGTGAAAGGAGAAGCAGAGAGACAAAAATAAATGCGGAGAAAAGGAAAGATAGATGAGGAGGAAGAGAGAGATAAAGATTGCGAAGCACACACACACACGTACACATG
>NC_091572.1:1192281-1200168 GCF_042767895.1 Penaeus vannamei
CCTTCGCCCTTCGCCCTCGCCCTCGCCCTCGCTCCTCGCTCCTCGCTCCTCGCTCCTCGCCCTCGCCCTCGCTCCTCGCTCCTCGCTCCTCGCCCTTCGCCCTCGCCCTTCGCCCTCGCCCTTCGCCCTTCGCCCCCGCCCTTCGCCCTCGCCCTTCGCCCTCGCCCTTCGTCCTCGCCCTTCGCCCTCGCCCTTCGCCCTCGCCCCCGCCCTCGCCCTTCGCCATCGCCCTTCGCCCTCGCCCTTCGCCATCGCCATCGCCCTCGCCCCTCGCCCTCGCCCTCGCCCTCGCCTCGCCCTCGCTCTCGCCCTCGCCTCTGTTCCTCCGCCCTCGCCCTCGCCCCCTCGCCCTCGCCCTCGTCCTCGCCCTCGCCCTCGCTCCCCTCGCTCTCGCCCTCGCCTCGCCCCCGCTCTCGCCCTCGCCATCGCCATCGCCCTTCGCCATCGCCCTTCGCCCCTGCCCTTCGCCCTCGCCCTTCGCCATCGCCCTCGCCCTCCGCCCTCGCCCTTCGCCCTCGCCCTTCGCCCTCGCCCTTCGCCATCGCCCCCGCCCTCGCTCCTCGCTCTCGCCTCCGCTCGCCTCGTTCCTCGCCCTCGCCTCGCTCGCCCTCGCCCTCGCCCTCGTCCTCGCCCTCGCCTTCGCCTCGCCCGCCTCGCCCTCGTCCCTCGCCCTCGCCTTCTCGCCTTTCGCCCTCGCCCTCGTCCTCGCCCTCGCCCTCGCTTTCGCCCTCGCTCCCCTGCCCTCGCCTCGCCCTCGCCCTCGCCCTCGCCCTCGCCCTCGCCCTCGCTCCTCGCTTCTCGCCCTCGCCTCGCCCTCGCCCTCGCCCTCGCCGGCTCCTCGCCCCTCGCCCTCGCCCTCGCCCTCGCCCTCGCCTCGCCCTCGCCCTCGCCCTGCCCCACGCCCTCGCTCCCCTCGCCCTCGCCCCCGCTCTCGCCTCGCCCCTCGCCTCGCCTCGCCCTCGCCCTCGCCCTCGCCCCCGCCCGCCTTCGCCCCCGCCCTCGCCCTGCCCTCGCCCTCGCCTGCCTCGCCCTCGCCTGCCTCGCCCTCGCCTGCCTCGCCCTCGCCCTCGCTCCTCGCTCCTCGCCCTCGTCCTCGCCCCTCGTCCTCGCCCCCTCGCCCTCGCTCTCCCTTCCTCTTTTCCCTTCCTCCCGTCCCTCGCTCCTCGCCCCTCGCCCCTCGCCTCTCGTCCTCCCGCCCTCGCCCTCGCCCCTCGCCCTCGCCCCCGCCCCCGCCCCCCCGCCTCCCCGCCTCTCGTCCTCGCCCTCGCCCTCGCCCTCGCCCTCTCGCCCTCGCCCCTCGCCCCCGCTCCTCGCCCTCGCTCCTCGCCCCTCACCTCGCCCTCGCTCCGCCCTCGTCCTCGCCCCCTCGCCCTCGCCCTCCCGCCCTCGCCCTCGTCCTCGCCCCTCGCTCCTCGCCCTCGCCTGCCTCGCCCTCGCCTGCCCTCCCGCTCGCCCTCGCCCTCGCCCCTCGCTCCCTCGCCCTCGCCTTTTCCCGCCCTCGCCCTCGTCCCACGCCCTCGCCCCCCTCGTCCCCCCGCCCTCCGTCCTCGCCCCTCGCCCTCGTCCTCGCTCCCTCGTCCCTCCCGCCCTCGTCCTCCGCTCCTCGCCCCTCGTCCCTCGTCCTCGCCCTCTGCCCTCGTCCTCGCCCCTCGCTCCTCGTCTCTCGCCCTCGCTCCTCGCTCTGCCCGCTCCCCTCGCCCTCGTCCTCGCTCCGCCCCGCCCTCGCCCCGCCCGCCCTCGCCCCCGCCCTCGTCCTCCGCTCCTCGCCCCTCGTCCTCGCCCCTCGCCCTCGCCCTCGCCCTCGCCCTCGTTCGCCCCCTCGCCCTCGCCCCTCGGTCCCACGCCCTCGCCTTCGTCCTCGCCCTCGCCCCCTCCCCGCCCTCGCCCTCGCCCTCGCCCTCGTCCCACGCCCCTCGCCCTCGTCCTCGCCCCTCGTCCTCGCCCTCGCCCTCGCCCTCGCCCTCGCCCTCGCCCCTGCCCTCGCCCCTCGCCCTCGCCCCTCGTCCCTCGCTCCCGCTCGCCCCCCCGCCCTCCCCCCCCCCCCCCCCCCCGCCTCGCCCCCTCGTCCTCGCCCTCGCCCTCGCCCTCGCCCTCGCCCCTCAGCCTCGTCCCACGCCTCGCCCTCGTCCCTCGCCCTCGTCCCCCCCCCTCGCCCTCGCCTCGCTCCCTCGCTCGCCTCGCCCTCGCCCTCGCCCCTCGCCCTCGCCCCCTCGTCCTCGCCCTCGCCCCCTCGCCCTCGCCCCTCGCCCTCGCCCCCTCGTCCCACGCCCGCCCTCCTCGTCCTCGTCCTCGGCCCTCGCCCTCGGCCCTCGCCCTCGGCCCCTCGCTCCTCGCCCCTCGTTCCGCCCCTCGCCCTCGCCCCTCGTCCCACGCCTCGCCCTCGTCCTCGCCCTCGTCCTCGCCTCGCCCCCTCGTCCCACGCCCCCTCGCCCTCGCCCCCTCGTCCCACGCCTCGCTCCCTCGTCCCTCGCCCTCGTCCCACGCCCTCGTCCCTCGCTCTCGCCCTCGCCTCGCCTCGCCCCCTCGCCCTCGTCCTCGCCCTCGTCCTCGCCCCCCCTCGCCCTCGTCCCTCGTCCCTCGCTCGCCCCCTCGTCCTCGCCCGCCCTCGCCCCCCTCGTCCTCGCCCTCGCCCCACGCCCCCGCCTCGTCCCTCGCCCTCGCCCTCGTCCTACGCCCTCGTCCTCTCGCCCTCGTCCTCGTCCGTCCGTCGCCCTCGCTCCTCTTTTTCTCTCACCCTCGTCCTCACCTTCGCCCTCGCCCTCTTTCCTCTTTTCCCTCGCCCTCGTCCTCGCTCCTCGCCCCTCGCCCTCGCCCTCGCCTCGTCCTCGCCCTCGCCCCCGCCCCTCGCCCCACGCCCCCACCGCCCTCGTCCTCGCCCTCGCCCTCGTCCTCGCCCCCTCGCCCGCCCCCTCGTCCTCGCCCTCGCCCCCTCGCCTCCCGTCCTCGTCCTCACCCTCGTCCTCGCCCTCGCCCCCTCGCCCTGCCCTCGTCCTCGCCCTCGCCCTCGCCCCCTCGTCCTCGCCCTCGCCCCTCGCCCTCGTCCTCGCTCCCTCGCCCCCGTCTCTCGCCCTCGTCCTCGTCTTCGCCTCTCATCCTCGCTCCCCGTCCCTCGCCCTCGTCCTCGCCCCTCGTCCCTCGTCCTCGCCCCTCGCCCTCGCCCCCGTCCTCGCCCTCGCCCCACGCCCCTCGCCCTCGTCCCCGCCCTCGTCCCACGCCCCGTCCCTCGCCCTCGTCCCTCGTCCCTCGCCCTCGCCCTTCTTCCCCCTCGCTCCTCGTCCTCGTCCTCGCCCTCGTCCTCGCCCCTCGTCCTCGCCTTCGCCCTCGTCCTCGCCCTCGTCCCCCCTCGCCCTCGTCCTCGCCCTCGTCCTCGTCCCTCGCCCTCGCCCTCGCCCCTCGTCCTCGCCCCTCGCCCCACGCCCTCGCCCTCGTCCGCCTCGCTCCCTCGTCCACGCCCTCGTCCCTCGCCCCTTGTTCCTCGTCCCTCGCCCCTCTTCCTCGCCCTCGTCCCCCCTCGCCCCTCGCCCTCGCCCCCTCTTCCCTCTTCCTCGCCCCTCGTCCTCGCTCTCGCCCCCTCGCTCCTCGCTCCTCGCCCTCGCCTCGCCCTCGCTCCTCGCCCTCGTCCTCGCCCCCTCGCCCTCGCCCCTCGCCCTCGCCCCTCGCCCCACGCCCTCGCCCTCGCTCGCCTCGTCCTCGCCCTCGTCCTCGCCCTCGCTCCTCGCCCTTCGCCCTCGTCCTCGCCCTCGCCCGCTCCCACGCCCTCGCCCCTCGCCCTCGTCCTCGTCCTCGCCCGCCCTCGTCCTCGCCCCCTCGCCCCCCCCTCCCCCCTCCCCCGCCCCCCCCCCTTGCCCCCTCGCCCCCGCCTCTCGTCTCGCCTCGCCCCCGCCCCACGCCCTCGCTCCTCGGTCCTCGCCCCTCGTCCTCGCCCCTCGCCCTCGCCCTCGTCCACGCCCCACGCCCGTCGCCCTCGCCCTCGCCTCGTCCTCGTCCTCGCCCCGCCCCTCGCCCTCGTCCTCGCCCTCGCTCCTCGCCCTCGTCTCTCGCCCTCCTCGCCCTCGCCCTCGTCCTCGCCCCTCGTCCCTCGCCCTCGCCTGCCCTCGCCCCCCTCGTCCTCGCCCTCGCCCTCGCCCCCTCGTCCTCGCCCCCTCGTCCTCGCCCTCGCCCTCGTCCCTCGCCCCGCCCTCGCCCTCGCCGTCTCGCTCACCTATTCATCTGTCTACCCCTTTCGCATTCTCTTTTCTCTCTTTGTGGCGTTATCTATTTCTCTCTCTCTCTCTCTCTCTCTCTCTCTCTCTCTCTCTCTCTCTCTCTCTCTCTCTCTCTCTCTCTATCTCTCTCTCTCCCTTTCATTTTGCTTTTTTCCTTCCCAGCCTTCATTTGTCCCTCCCTCCCTCCCCTCTCCCTCCCACCCTCCTTCTCTCCCTCCTCCTCTCCTCCCTAGTGTTTCCTCCCAACCTCACTCACTCTTCACCCTCACCCTTCTTTCTTTATCTCTCCTCTCCTCCCTCCGCCCTCTCTCCCTCTTTCCCTGTAACTCATTGTTGACTTAGTAGGTATCAAAGGGCCATTTTTAGCCCCGAGAAGTCTTCACATCAAAGGCTTTATTTATCTTCTTCTGAACCTGCTCTCACTGTCTCTCCCTTCCCCCGTCCCCCTTCCCCCTCTCCTCTTCCCCTCTCATTCTTCCCCCTCCCCCCCTCCTCCCTTTTCTTTCATCTCTCTGTCTTTCTGCATTTTTGTCTCTCTGTTCCTGTCTATCCATTTTTTTCACTGTCTTTCATTATTATCTACGATACCGTTATTTTGGTTGTTATGATAATGAAAGTGAAAATAATGATAAAAGAATATGATAATCATCAGACTAAGGAAGAGAAAGAGCAGTAGAGCAACATAGATGAAAGCAGAACGCAATCACAGAGCAAGGAGCAGGACGACCCTGTCCCGGAGGCCCTGGCACGGCGCAGAGGCACCCACAGCAGAGCCGCCGTGATGAACGACTAAGGATAAGGATGAGCTGCCCTTGTTATTCGCATTCCGGTGCTCCTCTGGATTGTGATTGCGTTGTCGTGCTCCTCTGGATTGTGATTGTGCTGTCGTGCTCCTCTGGATTGTGATTGTGCTGTCGTGCTCCTCTGGATTGTGATTGTGCTGTCGTGCTCCTCTGGATTGTGATTGTGTTGTCGTGCTCCTCTGGATTGTGATTGCGTTGTCCCAATCGCAGTCACAATCACGAACGATTCCGTTTGTGCGAGAATTTATTTATTCACTTATTAATGGGGCCACTTAGAGATCGACCGATGTATAGAACTGTTAATAGACCAATTTGTTTGTTAATTAGCTAGCCAATTGCCCCCCCTCCTCTTCGCCCATTTATTCCACGTATACATTTTGCGAATTGTTGTTGTCGGCGGAGCGCGGAGGAGGGTCGGGCCAGCTGTTCGGGTCTGCGGTGACTGTTATTTTTTTTCCTTCTTCCAAATTCACTCATTTGACGTTTTAGTTTGGATGCTGCGCGGGGGGGGGGGTATTGTTTTAGATTGCAGGCTGTTGTTGTTATTTGTCTGTTGTCTTTGTCGTCGTCTTCTTTATTATAATCTCTACTACTATTATTGTTGTCAATGTTATCATTTTTGTTGTAGCCCCCCCTTAACACCCCGCCATATATATATATATATATATATATATATATATATATATATATATATATATATATATATATATATATGTGTGTGTGTGTGTGTGTGTCTGTGCGTGTGTGTGTGTGTGTGTGTGTGTGTGTGTGTGCGTGTGTGTGTGTGTGTGTCTGTGTGTGTGTGTGTGTGTGTGTGTGTGTGTGTGTGTGTGTGTATATATATGTATATATATATATATATATATATATATATATATATATATATATATATATATATATTTTAATTCATTATTATTATAATTTCGGGTATATATATATATATATATATATATATATATATATATATATATATTCTATTCATTATTATTATAATTTGGGGTGTATACAGTTTTCCCTCTCATGACGCCTAGGGCTGAAGAAGGGCTGAGAGCTGGACTTCGCCGCTGGACAGGCGATGGGACAGCTTGCCGGCGAGCGACCAGCCGGACGGACACGCGGAGGCACGGGAGATGAGGGAGACGAGGGAGATGAAGGAGATGAGGGAGATGAGGGAGATGAGGGAGACGAGGGAGATGAGGGAGATGAGGGAGACGAGGGAGACGAGGGCTGGCAAATCTGGATTCTCTCAACCCTCTGTGGCTCCTGTCTCTTGCTTTTTTTCCTTCTCTCTTTCGCGGTATACTTCGCCTCTCTCTCTGTCTCTGTCTCTGTCTCTCTCTCTCTCTCTCTCTCTCTCTCTCTCTCTCTCTCTCTCTCTCTCTCTCTCTCTTTTCTCTCTTCTTCCTCTCTCTCTTCTTTCTCTCTCATCCTCCATTCTCCGTTTTTTTTTTCTTTTTCCACCTTCTATTATTTGTCTTTTTCGCTTTATCCTCCTTTCCTTCCTCCTTCTCTTCCCTCTTTCACACAACCTCATGATACCCATAAAATCAAAGATAGCAGGTGGTATATGCCTCTGGTATCGCAGTTTTCATGTGGCTGGTATTGGCGCAAGAAATGTGAATAGGTCTTTATGTTCTCTCCTATTCTCTGCTTCCCCCTACTTTACTCTCTTTCTCTTCCCCTTCTTTCTTTTCTTCTTATCTTCCATCCTCCTCGTTTCTCCCTCTCTTCTTTTATCCTGTTATTTCCTCTCTTCCGTCTTCCTACTCCCGTCCTCTCTTTCATCATTCTCCTCTTGTCTCCTTCTCTCTCCCCTCTTCCTCCCTTTCCTCCTCCCATCTTCGTGTCCTCGGGGTGCTGTGGCGAGAGCTTGCGCGCCCGTCTTGTCTTGAGGAAAATCCGGTTCCTTTGGTTTGCGTGAGTGGGCGGGCGTGTTTGTCTGAGTGCGTTTGTTCATGTGTTTGTTTGTGTGCGCGTGTGTGTGTATGCATGTGTGTGTGTGTGTGTGTGTGTTTGTTTGTTTGTGTGCGCGTGTGTGTATGTGTGTGTGTGTGTGTTTGTGTGTGTGTTTGTGTGTGTGTATGTGTGTGTGTGTGTGTGTGTGTGTGTTTGTTTGTTTGTGTGCGCGTGTCTGTATGTGTGTGTGTGTGCGCGTGTGTGTGTGTGTTTGTGGGTTTATGTGTGTCTGTATGTGTGTGAGCTTGTGTGTGTGTGTGGGCTTGTATGTGAGTGTGTGTGTGTATGCATGGGTGTGTATGTATGTGTGTGTGTAGGTGGACGTTGATACACACGTACTAGCTCCTCCGTGAACGAAAGAAAACCAAGCAAAAAGAAACAAGCTGTTCGTAAATAGACAATCCATTGACCAAACAATGAAACAACTAAAACTCCGCCGCGCTTGCAAACTAATGAATAATTAAAACAACAAATAAAAATGTAACAACTTCCAGCAGCAAAAAATGCATTGATTGGGAATGTAAATGTCGTAATTATTGCTGTTTTCCTTATTCCTTCACTGAAAAACAGACAATAAAAAATAGCAAGTTTAATAAACAGATAAATGAATACATAAATATCAATGGTAATGAATACATAGATAAGAATAAACACAGTAAATCATACATCAGTTAGACGCAGAGGATAAAAAGAGAGAAAAACAAAAGCAAAAAGTCCACAATTGAGACAAACCAAAAGACGAGTTGTCTTCGCCTTCGTCCTGTCCGATTGCGCTTGCTTTATGAATGCAAATTGCGAAATCGGGATCTCCCTCAATATCCCTCGGACTGTTGCACGCGATACACGTACTTGGGGCAACCGTGCAACCGTGCAACCAGGCCCCTCCTTCGCCGCCAGCGCCCAGGCCGTTCCCGACTTGAGGA
>NC_091572.1:1220668-1233168 GCF_042767895.1 Penaeus vannamei
AATAATAATAATAATAATAATAATAATAATAATGATAACGATGTTGGTAATAATAATGATAATGATAATAATGATGCTAATGATAGCAGTTTTGATAATGATAGTAGTAATGTTAACAAAGATGATAATAATAATGATAATGATGATAGAAATAATAATAATAGTAATAACAACAATAATAAAAATAATGATGAGAGTAATAGTAATAGCAACAACAATAAAAATAATGATGAGTAATAGTAATAATAATGATATGAATAATGATGATGATAATAATGATGATAGTAATAGTGATAATGATAATAATAATGATAATAATAATTATTATAATAATGATAATGATAATAATGATAGCATAGACAATGATAATGATGATGATGATGCTAGCAATGATATAAATAATAGTGATAAGCCTCCCCCCCCCCCCCAGGCTTTCAAAAAACAAACAAGATGTGCATTTTGAATCTGAACCTCAGTTTTACTTTTCCAGTGTGATATGTAGGGCTGGGAAGCAGGGGTTAGAGTGAGGGACTGGCCACGAACAGGCTCATTACATCACTTCTCAAAAAATCTAAAAAGGAAAAAGAAGGAAAATGAAATCTAAAAAAATTCTTACCTAGCGACTTACCTGAGCCAAAGGTATTTCTTTACTTGGCCTGAGGGTAAGGATCATAGTGATAGTGATGATATTAATAAAAGAAATATCAATAATGATGATGTCAATAATCATAAATAATCAAAATAATAATCATGATAATGATAAAGATAATAATTATGATAATATGATAATGACAACGGTATTGATAATGATTATGATAATAAAGATAACAGTAATAACAAAAACAGGAACGACAACAACAATAACAATAATAATGATTATGATAATAATAATAGCGACGGAAATTATTATAATGATAACATTGATAGTATCAATCATAACGATAGTGATAATGATAATAGTAATAGTCATAATAATAGAAAGGAGCAGAACTAGAATAAGAATAATGGTTATGATAATGTAAAAGTTAATAATATTGATAATGCTCGTCCTCCTCATCATCATCAGTATCATTTTCCTGATAATCATGATATTAATAAGGACTAATAATGACAATAATGATAATGATCATGATAGTGATTAAAATGATAATGGTATTGATATCAGTAGTGATAATAAAAGTGATCATGATTACTAATAATACTAAATCTTTATTATGTTATCATTATTGTTCTCGTCTTTGTTATCAACACAAGCATTATTATTATTATGAAAAATATCATCGCCGTCAACTCTTCACCATCAGCGTCATCATTACTTCCTCCATCACACGCCACCACCATCACTATCTCCACCACCATCCCTGTCTCCGCCACCACCACTCCCTCCGCCAGCATCGCCCCCCACCAATCCCCCCCCCTCCTCCCCTCCGCCCCGTCTTACCCCCGTCTCGGCCTCTGTTCCAGACCCCAACTCCCACTCCGCCAAGAAAGAGAGACAGAGAGAGAGACTGGACGCTTATATTAACAAACTCAGAGCCACCAAGGATGAACCAGGCACCTCATCTCCTTCTCCAGATTCAACGCAGTCGTCATCCTCGCCATCATCGTCTTCCTCCTCTTCCTCCTCCTCCTCCTCTTCTTCCTCCTCTTCCTCGTCTTCTTCCTCCTCTTCCTCTAACACCTCCAACAGCGACAGCAGCAGCAGGGGCGGCAGCGGGCGGGGCGGCGACGGCGGCAGGAAGCACCCGCCTCGCGACATGGCGGACAAGTACACCAACCGCGTGCGGAGCCGCTTCAACAAGGCCAAGGGCTACAAGAAGAGCGGCGGCTACAAGGGCGAGCGCGGCGGCGGCAGGAACGGCGCCGACGACGGCAGCAACTACAGCAAGTACGGCAAGGACTCCTACAGAAAGATGGACAAGTACAATGTAAGTGTCGTTCCTGAGTCATGCGGATTAGCAAATGACTCGGTATTTGTATATACATACATGAATACTTAGATGTATGTATATGTGCGTGTGTGTGCGTGTCTACGTGTGTGTGTGTACACATCCACAAATAGACATAGTGCCTATACATGTACAGCAGTCGTGTTTTCCCCTCAGACGCATTTAACACCTTATGAAAAGCGATATTTTTAAGCCGGAGCCTCAGTCGAAGCCCGAAATAAGAGAAGGACGTGACTCCTACAAAGGAGAGCCTGCCCAGAGCCCTTTTCTAACCCCCCCCTCCTCCCTCAGGCCCACCGGCAGTGGTCCCGCCGCACCAACGACCCGACCCGCCTCGCCTCCAACACCGTCTGGGGACCCAATGGTAAGTGCCGGCGGGGGGCGCGTCGGGAGGACAGGCCCCTGTGGACGCAGGGGGACGGATGAGTGAGGGTCTTGAGTTCGGAAACAGGGATGAGTGAGGTCTTGAGTTCGGAAACAGGGATGAGTGAGGGTCTTGAGTTCGGAAACAGGGATGAGTGAGGTCTTGAGTTCGGAAACAGGGATGAGTGTGGGTCTTGAGTTCGGAAACAGGGATGAGTGTGGGTCTTGAGTTCGGAAACAGGGATAAGTGTGGGTTCTCTGAATCGTTAATAATGACTTAGCAAGGTTGTTACCACGGCCCAATGCTCGTTATCCTAGGACACGAAAAGGAGAGTGATTCCTCAGTGACCTTAGGCTAGTGATCAGAATACTTCATCTCTCGGCTGCCGGAGAAGTATATATAATTTTTGCGTCAGAAGGGAGACACTAATATTCAGCTGTAAAATTATACATCATTGGCGTAATGCAGAAAACTATGTATTGTGTATCTTTAGTGTATTTTACATCAGTACCTTTACTAAGACTTAGTCAATTCGCATTAGAAGTCATTCTGATAGTTATTAGCCAAACTCAAATTAGTCATAACCTCGGTAGGTAAAATTAACCAATTTTCTCAAAATCGCCGACTGAAAAAAAACACATGAGAGTGACATTACCATGAGCTCTGTTGACGTCATCGTCGCCAGCCAATCAGCGATCTCTTTCGTTTCCACTGCAGCCAATCACAAACCTTCATCCCAGGAAGGGAAAGAAAGGCGATATTAGATAGGAAATTCCATGATCTCGTGATTTCCACAGGGCAACGAGAGAACCCCCACTCGTGTATTTGAATTGCCGGGGAATCTCATTTAAATCTGAAATCATGAAATACATCGATATTACGTCGACGGGAAGTCTCTTGAATAGATTGGCTCATCACGATGCAATTGGATCTCGAAGGCTTGGCGCGCCGTCTTGCGCCGCCTGAAGCTCATTTGGGCGGCGGGGGTGGCTGCGGGAGGGACGGGGCGGGGAGGGACGGGGCGGGGGTGGCTGCGGGAGGGACGGGGCGGAGAGGGCTGCGGGAGGGATTGGGGCGGGGAGGGCTGCGGGAGGGAACGGGGCGGGGAGGGCGGCGGGAGGGAAGGGGCGGGGAAGGGGCGGGGAGGGCGGTGGGAGGGAAGGGGCGGCGGGAGGGAAGGGGCGGGGAGGGCGGGGGGGGGGAACGGGGGGGGGAGGGCGGGGGGAGGGAACGGGGCGGGGAGGGCGGCGGGAGGGAAGGGGCGGGGAGGGCGGCGGGAGGGAAGGGGCGGGGAGGGCTGCGGGAGGGACGGGGCGGGGAGGGCGGCGGGAGGGAAGGGGCGGGGAGGGCTGCGGGAGGGAAGGGGCGGGGAGGGCGGGTGCGGCGGAGGAGGGGCAAAAGGCGGGAGATTAGCTGTCATTGGGAAAATTGTTGTGGAAATAGGAGTGTTAAGAGTATTAGAAGTGGTAGGAGCAGTAGCGGTCGTGTTAGTTATCGTTAGAGTAGTAGGAGAAGTAGCAGTGGTAAAAGAAGAAACAGATACGGCAGCAGGATTCATGTAGAAAACAATTACGGTAGTAACAGTAGCGATTACAGCAGTCAGAAAATTAAATGCTGTAGCAGTAATAGCAGTAGTAATGTTTAAAGCAGATAAAGCAGAAATAGTTCAGAAGGAAATGAACCTCGTCAATACATCTTCACTGTTCTTGTCTTACGTAAAAAGAGTAACCACTTGATCCAAAACAGATTGTTGTGAATTTATAAGAAGAGAATAGAGAGAATAAAGGAGTGGCGTGAAGGAGAGAGATAGATAGATAGGTAGAGAGAGAGATGGGGGGAAGGAGAGAGGGAAGGGGAGGGGGAGACAGAGGGAGAAAAAGGGAGAGGAAGAGAGAGAAAGAGAGGAGGAAGGAGAGAGAGAGAGGGAGAAGGGAGAGAAAGAGGGGGAGGGGGAGAGAGAGGGACAGAAAGGGAGAGGAAGAGAGAGATAGAGAGGAGATAGTTAAATAGATAGAAAGAGATGTAGTGAGAGAGATAGTTGGAGGAAGATGAGAGAGGAAGAGGAGTGAAAGAGACGAAAATGTATACAATGACAAACAAAGATTTAAATATTTGTGTAAAGTTTCTTGTCTCTTATTAAATAATTGAAGAATACCATTCAGTGGCATCATAGCCTAAGTTGAATGACAATGATCATTCTTTGTCGCTTTTAGACGCAGCTTATGAGAAAATATATTGGCGCGAGACGCATCTCGCTTCTCGGATGCTATGTTTGCAGTTTTATCCTACAATCTTAAATCTCTCGTTGCAAGCCAAAGCCTATGCATTGCAGCCATCGTTAGTTTGCTATGAACCACCATCACCTATGCAAGAATCGCCCATCTGACCAGCGAACCATCTCCCATTGCCAACCACCACCACTCACACTCCCCACCGCCGTCAGCTCTCCAAGAACCACCCATCTAACCACCCTCCCCCCCCCCAGAATGCACCCAGGACGCCCTCGAAGCCATGGGGAACCGGATGCTGGACTGGTTCTCCGTCATCATGGCCGACTCGCGCAGACGAACCAACTCCGTCACGAAAGGTGAGGCGAATGGCAGTGGTCGATGGTTCGACTCGTTCTCACTCGATGGGTTCGTGTCGACTGGGAAGGGGAGGAGGGACTGTGGTACTAGCTACTTGTGTCAATCAAAGCATGATTCTGTATTGATATTTATCTTTTTGAGCATGGTTGTTGCAGTCATTATTAAACCCTCTGTATGTTATCGTATATAAACACACACAGAAAACAAACAAACACTTCTATTCACCATTTTCGCAAACATTCTTCAACCTTTTATAAACCTTTACATGTCTACATATAGATACGTAAAGGCATGACCCTCTCACCTCCGCCTGCACTCCCCCAGCTCCCTCCTGGTGCAAGCCCGAGGTCTCGTGGATGCTGGGCCACCTGGACGGGGACAGCGACGGCCGCCTCAGCGTGAAGGAACTGTACCAGCTGGAGCACGACGACCACGAGCGGTGCATCAAGCCCTTCATCGACCGATGCGATCTGGACAGGTGAGGGGAATGGGGTTGTGGTGGGAGGGCTGTGGGCGGGGGGGGGGGGAAGGTGGAGGTGGCTGTGGGCGGGGGGAAGGTGGAGGTGGCTGTGGGTGGGGGGAAGGTGGAGGTGGCTGTGGGCGGGGTGGAAGGTGGAGGTGGCTGTGGGCGGGGGGAAGGTGGAGGTAGCTGTGGGCGGGGGGAAGGTGGAGGTGGCTGTGGGCGGGGGGAAGGTGGAGGTGGCTGTGGGCGGGGGGAAGGTGGAGGTGGCTGTGGGCGGGGGGAAGGTGGAGGTGGCTGTGGGCGGGGGGAAGGTGGAGGTGGCTGTGGGCGGGGGGAAGGTGGAGGTGGCTGTGGGCGGGGGGAAGGTGGAGGTAGCTGTGGGCGGGGGGAAGGTGGAGGTAGCTGTGGGCGGGGGGAAGGTGGAGGTAGCTGTGGGCGGGGGGAAGATGGAGGTAGCTGTGGGCGGGGGGAAGGTGGAGGTAGCTGTGGGCGGGGGGAAGGTGGAGGTAGCTGTGGGCGGGGGGAAGGTGGAGGTGGCTGTGGGCGGGGGGAAGGTGGAGGTGGCTGTGGGCGGGGGGAAGGTGGAGGTGGCTGTGGGCGGGGGGAAGGTGGAGGTGGCTGTGGGCGGGGGGAAGGTGGAGGTAGCTGTGGGCGGGGGGAAGGTGGAGGTGGCTGTGGGCGGGGGGAAGGTGGAGGTGGCTGTGGGCGGGGGGAAGGTGGAGGTGGCTGTGGGCGGGGGGAAGGTGGAGGTGGCTGTGGGCGGGGGGAAGGTGGAGGTGGCTGTGGGCGGGGGGAAGGTGGAGGTGGCTGTGGGCGGGGGGAAGGTGGAGGTGGCTGTGGGCGGGGGGAAGGTGGAGGTAGCTGTGGGCGGGGGGAAGGTGGAGGTGGCTGTGGGCGGGGGGAAGGTGGAGGTGGCTGTGGGCGGGGGGAAGGTGGAGGTGGCTGTGGGCGGGGGGAAGGTGGAGGTGGCTGTGGGCGGGGGGAAGGTGGAGGTGGCTGTGGGCGGGGGGAAGGTGGAGGTGGCTGTGGGCGGGGGGAAGGTGGAGGTGGCTGTGGGCGGGGGGAAGGTGGAGGTGGCTGTGGGCGGGGGGAAGGTGGAGGTGGCTGTGGGCGGGGGGAAGGTGGAGGCGGGGGGAAGGTGGAGGTGGCTGTGGGCGGGGGGAAGGTGGAGGTAGCTGTGGGCGGGGGGAAGGTGGAGGTAGCTGTGGGCGGGGGGAAGGTGGAGGTGGCTGTGGGCGGGGGGAAGGTGGAGGTGGCTGTGGGCGGGGGGAAGGTGGAGGTGGCTGTGGGCGGGGGGAAGGTGGAGGTGGCTGTGGGCGGGGGGAAGGTGGAGGTGGCTGTGGGCGGGGGGAAGGTGGAGGTGGCTGTGGGCGGGGGGAAGGTGGAGGTAGCTGTGGGCGGGGGGAAGGTGGAGGTGGCTGTGGGCGGGGGGAAGGTGGAGGTGGCTGTGGGCGGGGGGAAGGTGGAGGTGGCTGTGGGCGGGGGGAAGGTGGAGGTGGCTGTGGGCGGGGGGAAGGTGGAGGTGGCTGTGGGCGGGGGGAAGGTGGAGGTGGCTGTGGGCGGGGGGAAGGTGGAGGTGGCTGTGGGCGGGGGGAAGGTGGAGGTGGCTGTGGGCGGGGGGAAGGTGGAGGTGGCTGTGGGCGGGGGGAAGGTGGAGGTGGCTGTGGGCGGGGGGAAGGTGGAGGTAGCTGTGGGCGGGGGGAAGGTGGAGGTAGCTGTGGGCGGGGGGAAGGTGGAGGTGGCTGTGGGCGGGGGGAAGGTGGAGGTGGCTGTGGGCGGGGGGAAGGTGGAGGTGGCTGTGGGCGGGGGGAAGGTGGAGGTGGCTGTGGGCGGGGGGAAGGTGGAGGTGGCTGTGGGCGGGGGGAAGGTGGAGGTGGCTGTGGGCGGGGGGAAGGTGGAGGTGGCTGTGGGCGGGGGGAAGGTGGAGGTGGCTGTGGGCGGGGGGAAGGTGGAGGTGGCTGTGGGCGGGGGGAAGGTGGAGGTGGCTGTGGGCGGGGGGAAGGTGGAGGTGGCTGTGGGCGGGGGGAAGGTGGAGGTGGCTGTGGGCGGGGGGAAGGTGGAGGTGGCTGTGGGCGGGGGGAAGGTGGAGGTGGCTGTGGGCGGGGGGAAGGTGGAGGTGGCTGTGGGCGGGGGGAAGGTGGAGGTGGCTGTGGGCGGGGGGAAGGTGGAGGTGGCTGTGGGCGGGGGGAAGGTGGAGGTGGCTGTGGGCGGGGGGAAGGTGGAGGTGGCTGTGGGCGGGGGGAAGGTGGAGGTGGCTGTGGGCGGGGGGAAGGTGGAGGTGGCTGTGGGCGGGGGGAAGGTGGAGGTGGCTGTGGGCGGGGGGAAGGTGGAGGTGGCTGTGGGCGGGGGGAAGGTGGAGGTGGCTGTGGGCGGGGGGAAGGTGGAGGTGGCTGTGGGCGGGGGGAAGGTGGAGGTGGCTGTGGGCGGGGGGAAGGTGGAGGTGGCTGTGGGCGGGGGGAAGGTGGAGGTGGCTGTGGGCGGGGGGAAGGTGGAGGTAGCTGTGGGCGGGGGGAAGGTGGAGGTGGCTGTGGGCGGGGGGAAGGTGGAGGTGGCTGTGGGCGGGGGGAAGGTGGAGGTGGCTGTGGGCGGGGGGAAGGTGGAGGTGGCTGTGGGCGGGGGAAGGTGGAGGTGGCTGTGGGCGGGGGGAAGGTGGAGGTGGCTGTGGGCGGGGGGAAGGTGGCTTAGGGAAAAGGTGAGGGGGAGGGAAAGAGCGGGGGAGGATTTTGAATTTTGAGTTTTTGAATTTTAGAATGTTTCTCTAGCTAAAGTTTTACAAGTTGGGCAGTTTATACAGAAAAATATAATCCAGTGGATTTGGCTGAGCCTTTTGAAAGCAACATGCTCTTTTAAAAGGCACATTAACAGTAACATAGCACTAAATCAATTAATATTCACTTTGGCAAAATCAAATACAATACTTCTATAAAAGGTTAGTATGGACATAATTATCGACATTTTCTTAAGATACATCAACTGGTAAGGGACAAACAATAACCATTGATTCTACAGTTTCATGGGTTTTAGAAAGATCACGTTGCCTGATTATATTAACAAATGTCGTTTTCGTTTCTTAAAGACAGGAAGCGAAACTGCATTTCCTATGCGAAGGGGCGTTCGGTCCACACACTTGCCCCGTGTGCGGTGTCGGTTTGCCACATCTGAGGCAGACCGAGTAGATTTTCGTTCCTTAAATTGTAATTCACATTATGACCTACAATATATTTTGAACTGAATATTATAGCAAACATTTGAACACGTGCAGGGCACTGCAATGGACATTTACGTCCAAATATTTTAATTTTTTGGGTGTCTGAATGCATTATTAGTGGGGTCGAGTCCTCCGAAACTGGATATCACCCGTAAGACCTTTTGAGATATGACGAGTGGCAGAACCTTGTTCCTCGATCCCTCCCACACTGTAGAGCAATATGTTAAAATGGATATGCTGATGATGGGATGGGATGGGATGGGGAAGGAAGGTGGAGGGAGGGAAAGGAGGGTGAAGAGGGATAGGGAAAGCTTGAGAAGAAAGGTGAGAAAGGAAGAGGAAATGGAACGGGAAAGGAAGGGTGGGAAAAGGGGAGATAGTGTTGCGGGGAAGGGGGTAATGGGGTGGGGGGGGGAGGGAGATGAGCTGGCTTGGGAGAAGGGAATGGAGGGGGGCGGAGAAAAGAAGTGGGATCTAGCCCGTGATTTAAATATCCTAATAAGGCCACCAGGTTGCTCCCAGGGATTTCTCCTCCGGTTACCCTAAGAGACACTGCCTCTCCTACTCGTTTTCCTTTTGTGTCCGTCCATGATTCATAAACTGTTTCTTACCTATCGTCTATAGATTTGACTGTGAACTCCTTCATCAAGCAAACTTAACTTTTGTAGAAAAGGGATGAAATGCAAGAAACGTAACCCTGTTTCGATGTTCCCTTTCGTCAGATATACACGTATTTCTGACGAAGATATAATCGAAGTTGACGAAATACGCCCCTTGTACTGTGAAGATATTGGTTCTCATTCACACTTTTTCTATATTTGTCACAATGAATACGGTTAACCTCTCCATTCATTCTCAGCTCTCTGCTCACCCCTTCCACCATCCTCAGCTCTCTGCTCATTCTCAGCGCCGCTATCCGCCCCTTCTCTTCCAGGGACATCTTCCTGTCTGCCCGCGAGTGGTGCAAATGCTTCGACAAGTCCGAGCGCCCCTGTGCAGCCCTGCGGAAGGCCAGCAAGGGCCTGCTGGGTGAGTGGCCTCTCTCGTTGCGTCTGACGTAGGGTTATTGTTATTCATTTTTCCTTTCATCTCTTTTTGGTGAGGGAGCGGGACTTTTTTATGATTATAATTGGACAGAGATACATTGTGACTTTTTTATTATTGTAATTGGACAGAGATACATTGTGACTTTTTTATTATTGTAATTGGACAGAGATACATTGTGACTTTTTTATTATTGTAATTGGACAGAGATACATTGTGACTTTTTTATTATTGTAATTGGACAGAGATACATTGTGACTTTTTTATTATTGTAATTGGACAGAGATACATTGTGACTTTTTATGATTATAATTGGACAGAGATACATTGTGACTTTTTTATTATTGTAATTGGACAGAGATACATTGTGACTTTTTTATTATTGTAATTGGACAGAGATACATTGTGACTTTTTTATTATTGTAATTGGACAGAGATACATTGTGACTTTTTATGATTATAATTGGACAGAGATACATTGTGACTTTTTTATTATTGTAATTGGACAGAGATACATTGTGACTTTTTTATTATTGTAATTGGACAGAGATACATTGTGACTTTTTTATTATTGTAATTGGACAGAGATACATTGTGACTTTTTATGATTATAATTGGACAGAGATACATTGTGACTTTTTTATTATTGTAATTGGACAGAGATACATTGTGACTTTTTTATTAGTGTAATTGGACAGAGATACATTGTGACTTTTTATGATTATAATTGGACAGAGATACATTGTGATGGTAGTAGCCGAAGGTGTAGAAGACTGATGCTGACAGTAATGATGACTAAGATAAGGATGAGGATGAAAGTCATGATAATGATGATAATAACGATGATAATAATAATGATGATGATAATGATAATAATAATAATAAGGATAATAATGATAAAGATAAAAATGATGATAATGATAATGATGATAGTGATAATGAAAATGATAATAACAATAATAATAACAATGATAAAATTGATAATGATAAGAGTAATGATAGTAATAATAATGATGATAATAGTATTAAGAATAATGGTAATAATAATAATCATAATAATGATAAAAATAATAAAAACAATAATAATGATAATGATAATAGTAATGAATGAGAATGATAATAAGACTAATAATGATCATGTTAGTAATGATAATTAATAGTAATGATAATGAAAATAGCGATGATAATAAGTGTAGTGATGATGATGATAATAATGATAATGATAATGATAACAAAAATATTAAAGACAATAATATAATGATAATGATAGTAATAATAACAATAACAATAATGATACTACTGCTAATAATAACATAATGATAATGATGATACCAGTGCCAAGAGCAATAATGATGACAGTGATTGCAAAGATAATGATAAGAGCGGCAGCGACCGCCACAGCCCCAGCACCGACCCTGAGCTGCTCTGCCCTCTTTCAGGCGGCTACATCCCCGAGTGCGACAGCGAGGGCTACTACCAGCCCACGCAGTGCCACGCCGGCGCTGGCGTGTGCTGGTGCGTGGACAGGCACGGCGTCGAGCTCCCCAGCACCCGCACGCACAGCACCCCCAACTGTGGTAGGTTTCGGCTCTTGGAATGCGTGTGGGTCTTGGAGGGAGGGGGTGTATGTATGTATGAGCATGTGTGCGTGTGTGTGTGGGTTCGTGAGTGTGCGTTTCTGTTTGTTTCTGTGGGTGGAGCTTATGGCTAAGAGGTGAGGACTGGCAGCAGGAAGGGCATCCGGCAGGGAGTGAGTGTCAGATCTAAATGAAAATTATGTCTAGAAAAATAAAACCTCGGAAACGTGACACGGATGCCATGGCCTCGGGGACTGGAAGGCCCGAGAGGATCGGATTGGGTGGCGTCGGAGGGAAGTGGGCGATGCAGCTCATTTTTTGTTTGTCTTTGTTTGTTCCTCCAGGATAATCTTTGAGTTATTACAACAGGTAAGTTTATATTGTTTTGGTCAGTGAGATAGACGAAGCACTGCGCCCATTATTTGATTTGAATTGAGGCTTAAATCAACTATTATCATATAATCATTTTCATGGAAGAAATGAGGTGGTGTCAATTTTAAACTAAGAAGTTAGAGGTGATCAAACTGTCAAGAAATCCACTGATTTCAAGACCAAATATCGTTAAAAGGAAAATGTCCTCCACAGAAGATTCTATTGATTCAAAATGCTCTTTATTCTTATTCATTGTTGAACACACATTTCACTTCCATTGTTCATCTTCTCCGCGGGTGCCCAGGCTCTCATCTGGCAGTTTTGCTCGCGCTTCGCCTCACACTGACCCGTGTGACGCAGGGGCATAATGAGGCACTATCCTTTCACATCATCACCACCATCGTCCTTCACTATTATCATCATCTCCAGCTTTACTCACTGCTTTAATCACTATAATAATACATTGTCGTACGCATCACCACCATTACCTTTTACCATTAGCTTCACCATTGTCATTGCCATCTATATTCCTCTCCACATCAGCATCCCCCCCCCCCCATTGTCGACCACCGTCACTATCCTTATCCTTTGTCAACAGACGCGATAGTGAACAGCCAAGAGGTGAGCAGCAACCGCGTAGACGACGACGCAGAAGACGGCGACGACGACATGGACGCCGTGGAGGGCAGCGCCGACATGCCCCTGGACATCTAAGCGGGAAAAAAAGAGGGGTCGCCTCTCCTTCCCTCTTCTCCTCTTCCTCTCTCTCTTCCTCTCGCTCTCCTGCGACCGCCGCCCCACAAAGCCTCCAGGCGCGCTCGCGACGTCCCCGCACTTCTTCCCTTCTGAGAACCACCGGATTTCGAAGGCTTTTGTCTCCTTTTGGGGGAGGGAGAAGGGTCTCTCACTCCGCCCCTCTCTCTGCGTATCTCTTG